>NC_133481.1:14670327-14888656 GCF_025370935.1 Choristoneura fumiferana | reverse complement strand
AGAATACTGTTCTAATCACTAATAATTTATCAATCAAATTGTAAAAAATAACAGACAGAAAGAGAAGTTACAAAACCACAAGATTTCGTGACGTAGAAGGAAAATATTGTAAGATATATTTGTTTGCTTCCTGTCATTTTTGACTTACTCTGTATCTTGATTCTGGTTCAGTTTTAATCGGCATTCAAGTATATTTACGGACATGAACACTCAAACATACCGGCCATATAATTTTGATGTTTAAGTGTAACTGAAACCAGTAATAAGCAGTTTCCTTGGTACGGTTACGCAAAAACGCCGGATGAACTAAAAATAAACATTTTAAGCTGATTTAAGTGTGGATAATGTTTAGAATACGTTAATGGTGTGGATTTTATGCAGGTCATGAATGTTCTCCGTGAACATAATGTTTTAATGGTAAGGTAAGTAAGTACATAAAGCACTAGGTTCAAACGCAACGAAGAGACAATAAGTTAGGAATATTGAAACTCTTTAAATTGCAGAATGAACTTTTTTCAGCCATGAGTAGCGTAGTATGGGGCCTAGCCTACAAACAAGGATATAAAAAGGTTACAGGATATCTCGAGCTTGATCCTTACGTGTTGCCAGTGTTCATAGGTAATCGATCTCTTGTGGGTTTTCTAATTTTTAAAACTTTACTGATATAAAAAAAAAATAAGATTTGATTAGGTCCGTAGTTCGTTAGCACAAAGTGTGCATTAGCACACAATCAAATCTTAAAATACGATTTTTACGAATACTTTATATATACCAAGCCCAAGCCCAGAACTACGTTTATGTATTGAATATATCTTAGTATTTTAGTGTTTAATATACTATTTTACGACCAACATTTGGGAGCTAGCTAAGCATAAACTCGTCAAGGATTTTACGCATATCTGTGTGTATAATCTGGGCTGGCAACAGTTTAGCAAATGAATGTGGCTATTCGACAAGTCTGTGTGATTCAATGGCGACACACTTGAATATCTGGCAATGACATGCTTGCGGCGTCTCCGTAAAGGGCACTCCCAGTACGCCACTTGCAACGCATTTATAAAGTAAACTTTTTTATGAAACGGAGAAAATACGAGTAAACGAGTCTGATGGTAAGTGAACACAAATGCACTCAACCCTTTTACAGACCCCGCTAATTAAGATACACTACTACCAAATGAATCATAGTTTTATATTGTTCACTACTATGGGTCCGGCTACACGCACAATTATAATTGCGCAAATTCCAATTTGCACAAGCAAACATGTGCGTTAAGACGGCAAAACGGTATACCGTACAAATGGCTTTTGGACGCCATACTTACAGCATTTGCGCCAATTTTTGCACAAGCCGTTTGCGTACCTATGCAAGTAGCTGCGTGTAGCCGGCCTTATGAGGGCTTAATTGGCTTAAAAGGAGATGATTCTGTGTTTGACTGTCTGCATATTGTATTTTTAAAGACTCCAATTGATTTTATACCATATTGTAATTTTAGCAAGGCCGAAAAAGGGTTAAACAGCCGCAACACCCAGAGAACTAATAATAAGACGTCACGCGAGTCAAAAACGGGAGACGCCTCATCAGCCGGAAGATGTCCACTGCTAAACAAAGGCCTCCTCCTTAGAACGCCACCGGTTGCCAGCCACTTTGACGATGTCGTCAGTACTCGAGTCCAGAATTAGGCAAACTAGATTGACAGCTAAAAATGTTAACAGACATAAAACAATATGCCTAGGAATACTATATCAATACAAATATGTCGATATAACCTTGTATAGACGCGGAATGAAAATGTTTGTCACTTTTGGGCTTTATTTCCATAGCTTTAGGTCTAAAAACGACAAACCTATTGATTGCGCGACTACACCTAACACCAATCTGATTAAGTAATTGTATTCTTTCATGTATTCATTGTCATAACTCTCGCACACACAGACTTGCCTATACCATACATTATAAAATTATATGGGTCTCCTTCGAAATCCATAATATGTCTTACTAGGACAAGATAAAAACCAAGAAATAATTTTAAACTATTGATGTCATGATATGAAATGTCAACTAAACAAAAAGACGAATGGCATTCTTACCAATGTTCAACAGATTTTTTTCCCAAATCTTTCAAATAATACAATTATTTTATTATTATTTTGTATCCAGTTTTTTTTTTAATATCGGTATTAAGGTTTTTTTAAATACGGATATTACAGTACTGGTGAACCTGTGGCAACATTTGTGTGTAATAAAGTGAACTGTCAAGTTGGTTTGCCTAATTCTGGACTTGAGTATAGCCTTGGAGGGCAAGGCATCGTCTTCCTTTGACACTCCTAATTTAAGTCACAAGGAGCTCCTAAAATACTGACTGTATTTGTTTTCTTACTTGATAGCTGATTATGATGCTAGAAATAAGCAACTTGATAGGCAGCTGTTTGATTATAGTTAATAGAAAGATAAGGAGTACTTGCAAGAATCAGTGTTCATAAGAAAAACAAACTTATCATTACATTCAGGTGCTGATTGGTACATAATACTATGTTTTCTCATGTCCTAAGCAAGTTGCAATGTTGACAATTTCTCCTATCTGTACCAGGAATAGATAATGAAGGATAGAAATGTGAATTCAGATTGCCAAATAGGTATGATATTATAAATCCATTTCTTTGCATTTTGTATTAACCACTGGTTGCCCTACAACTGTCTGCATCCTGAGGGAATATGGTATTTGACAACTCCTAATTTTGCCATATCTTAATATTATTATGAAAATATAGATATACAGATAGTGTTTAGCGAGGAGAAAATTTAAATCGGTTGAAAATTGGATTTATAGTGATTTTTTGAAAAATCTATAAACCTGTCTCTTTCTCAAACGCTTTTCTCTATGCAGCAAGTATGGCAGTACTGGCGTGTGACGTCACATGCCACTATGTCTTTCTCTGTCTAATCTTGAATTTCAAACCTTTATAACTTTGACTTATATTAACTTTGTTATTTGTAAAGGTAGCTTAAAAATTGTTTTTCTGTTTGATAACAGGCATTGTGTAGTTTTAATTTATAAAAATATACAAATACCGTATTTCGCGCTTTCCCAGGATAAACCGTAGCCTATGTAAATTTGGGATAGTGTATTAATGAAAGATTTTTTTTATCTTTTTTTAGTATTTCAGTTGCTCTCTGTTTGTGGCATGCATCTGTCAGGGGTGGTGCACTACTACAAGTGCACACTAGCAGCTGCCGACCCTGGAATTGATCAACTGCATTTTACCTCTGTGTAGACATTTGTACAGTTCAGTCAGCTTCATTTATATCTGACACAGTGTAGCAAGAAAAATATAGAAATAGAGTTGTATCAGATATTTTATGCATGTGCTGTGGTGTCAGATATAGGTGTTGGTGACCATACAGAATTACAGATAAGAAGTAAACACTGTTTTTATGGCATAGAGCAAAACTGGCTAGTCTCATTTTTTTAGTTAAACTTTTGGGGATAATTCAAACCAGTTTTCTGACATATCTTATATCTGATAGGGGCTGTGCCGTATTATACTAATTTAGATTAAAAAATAACATTTATCAGGCATTTATCATTCATTTATTATTTTATTCTTGGTTAAGATGGCGGGATTGCGGTGGATGCGGAAAGCACAAGACCGGTCTGAGTGGAGAGCCTTAGGGGAGGCCTATGTCCAGCAGTGGACGTCTTTCGGCTGACATGATGATGATGATGATGATGATTTATCAGGCCAATTTTTTGGTGTTCTGAAGGGGAATTAAGATGAACAAATGTCTCGCAATTGCATCATAATGTTATCTTTGGTATTGCATCAATGAGAACTGATAATGGCAGCGCTATTGATGATAATGGATGACAGTACTTTAATAATACATTAGCTAGCTGTGTGGGAGAACTGCAAATTACTAAATGCATTTAATTTATGCAATAACAGTAGTTCCCTACTTCTGTCTATTGCAAAGGTTGCCTGGAAGAGATCACTCTCAAGCGATAAAGCCGCTTATTGCTTACCTTGGAAAATTTCTATATAGCTGTGTTTTCGGTACTGCTTACTATGTGTTAAGCTATCTCGAAGAACTGATTAAGGGTGAAAATCAAATTAAATTTACCTATAATATGTATGAAAAAATTGTGATGATACTGGAAACAGTAGGGTTTAGTTTTGTTACAATTTCTTGCTTAATTTCACTTCAGTTAAGTAGTAATTCCTTTATGGTACAGTCACCAGCATTAATATCTGCCACAGTGGAGTGTGCAAAAATATCTGACACGTCCTTCCGGCCCTAGAAATAGTCTTATCAGATATTTAAGCACGCTTGTTGTGTCAGATATTGGTGCTGATGACTGTACATAATCATTGACAATCTCACCAATACACTGCACAACGATTAACAGTTATCTCAAACAAATTAATGACAGCAACCTAACTTTTGTTATTTACTTGAAGATAATCTACAATTGAAAATATTCAAGGGTATTGTAACAAAAATCAAATAATACACGGATTTATTTTTTAAATAATAAAGGATGATGAACAATTAATCAGAAAATAATTACAAGTGACAAGTAGCTCATATATTTATTCCAGATAGGTTCCTTGGCCTGAGAAACCACCGTATTATGTAGGGAACCAAGTAAAAGTGCAACAATAGTATTACTCACCACATTATTATAGTTGAAGGTTGCAGTAGCAGGAGGGAAATATTCTCTGTCCATTTTCTCTCCCATCTCGAATAAACACTAAATATGAGCACACACGAGTTTCACGTCCTGGCATTTCTCTAAACGACGCGCCTATCGTGTAGGAGTCCTAATTTGGATAAAATGCTTAACGACCGTTGGGGAGTCGCAAGTCCCAAGTAGTCCGTACAAGCATTATTCCAGAGCACTTAGAAACCAGTTGGGTAGTTTATAAAATTTATATTGAACAATTTACACTATTTTAGCCTTTTAGAACAGATTTAAATTATTTTACTTTCAATAATAGAAATTAGAAATATTTTATTTGACAATTTACCTTGACACACATAAACGTCAAAGCCGCCATGTTTTATGCCGAGTTGCCAGGTAGGTATCAAAACTACTTCTAAAATCTCAATCCTGACTGAAGGTCTTCTGAACTGAACCCGCTGCCACTATACTATTCCGTCCACCATCAAGTCATTGTCATTCTTCTATTTTTTTTTAAATTAGAATAAGAATGAACATTATTAATTTTCATGTACACTAACATCGCAAAGAAATTATGAATCGAACAGTCCAGATTGCACCCAGAGATTATAGCCGCTAGAAGTTGCAAGTCAAATTTTGGAATAATTTAATAATTATGATGTGGTCATTCATAATATAGCTGCTATGATAGTGAAAAGAAATTAAATGTGGAGTGGGGTGGGCGCCAGCCACTTTCTTAACATAAAACATTGCTTGTCTTTCTTTTTGTATTCAAATATTTTTTTTTTGCATAATACGCTTGAATATGGCAACAATTTACTACGGTCGGTGATGATTAGTTTCAGTTCCTCTTTTGCCCGTTTCCTACCTCTAGTTTAGAGGCGATTCAAGAAAAAAAAAATCGATGCGATACGATTATGGTGCTACAGGGTGTTACCAAATTAGAAGTAGATCCAAACTGATGTGTTACTTACTAGTGTTGCTATTTTTACCATTACCCTTCCCTAGCAAACCCAAACACTGGCACAGGCGTAGTAAATCTATCTATATCGCAGTATCGGTGGAGGATTATCGGAGCAGGGGTGAGAGTACAGTCACCAGCACCAATATCTGACACAAAAAGCGTGCATAAATATCTGATACGATTCTATTCCTAGGGCCGAAAGAACGTGTCAGATAGTTTTGCACGCTCCGCTGTTGCAGATATATTGCTGGTGACTGTACCACGGACTTCATATGATGATGTCGGTGTAGGGTACCTACTATAAAATAAACAACAAAATACAGGGTCAATACAATATTAACTTAACATTATCAACACAAACTGCGATTCAGCGTCTTTCTGATCTCTGATTCTGAAATTTGAGTTAATATTTAGCATATCCCACTAATATTATAAATGCGAAAGTTTGTAAGTCTGTTTGCTTGTTACTCCATCACATCAAAACCGCTGAAACAATTTAGATGAAATTCGATACTCAGATAGTTTGGAGTTACGGGGAAGGACATAGGACAGTTTTTATACCGGGAAATCACATAGTTCCCGCGGGATAGGGATAAATGAATTCTACGCGGACAGAGTCGCAGGTAAGGCTAGTAGGTAATAAAACGACCTAGTTTATTTTATAAATTTCCTATAATTGTTTAAATGTTTACATATATTACAAGAATCCCAATACCGTTTCCCACCTTTTTGCCAATACACATATAAATAGGTTAAAATATAATTGAATTCCCTCCCGATTACATTCCTCCCATAGCTTAAACAGAGGGGCTACTACGAATTCGAAAATCGAAATTCGTATCGTACTATCCCGCTGTCGCTAATATTATTTACTACGAGAGTGAGAGGGATGGTGTGATACGAACTTCGATTTTCGAATTTCGTAGTGAGCCCTTTAGTCGTTTTTTTGCTCACAGGTGAAAATCACTAAGTTTGTAGTTTTAGTTTAAATTAAGATTAAAACATATGGGCCCATACCGCATCACAACCAATAACCACTGATAAACGTTGCACTTGATGACCTAAGTATACCTACTCCATAACGTAAAATAATGTATGTATGTAAACTCTTTATTGTACATAAGAAAATTAAGAAGATACAATTGACAAACTTTGAGATACTTGTACAAAGGCGGACTTATCCCTTTAAGGTATCTCTACCAGTCAACCTTTGAGTGGATGAGAGAAGCAATACGTTATGATTTCATGATTCTAATTTAAGCTATTTATTAACAAAACTATGTAATTTAAATGAAGTTTTAGGCGTTATTGCGAGCCATTTTAGAGCGTCATGGTCTGACTTACATCTATTTCATCACGTTTTTCCATCGTATTTTGTCGGATAAATTCGTATTTATGTTGCTGTCTCAACTAGCTTTAGTAAACTTCAGTAAGCTAGTTGAGAAAGCAAGAAAAATACGAACTTATCCGACAAAATACGACGGCACGAGCTTACTGAAGCTAGTTGAGAAAGCAACATAAATACGAACTTATCCGACAAAATACGATGGCACGAGCTTACTGAAGCTAGTTGAGAAAGCAAGACAAATACGAACTTATCCGACAAAATACGATGGCACGAGCTTACTGAAGCTAGTTGAGAAAGCAACATAAATACGAACTTATTCGACAAAATACGATGGCACGAGCTTACTGAAGCTAGTTGAGAAAGCAAGACAAATACGAACTTATCCGACAAAATACGATGGCACGAGCTTACTGAAGCTAGTTGAGAAAACAAGATAAATACGAACTTATTCGACAAAATACGATGGCACGAGCTTACTGAAGCTAGTTGAGAAAGCAACATAAATACGAACTTATCCGACAAAATACGATGGCACGAGCTTACTGAAGCTAGTTGAGAAAGCAACATAAATACGAACTTATCCGACAAAATACGACGGCACGAGCTTACTGAAGCTAGTTGAGAAAACAAGATAAATACGAACTTATCCGACAAAATACGATGGCACGAGCTTACTGAAGCTAGTTGAGAAAGCAAGACAAATACGAACTTATTCGACAAAATACGATGGCACGAGCTTACTGAAGCTAGTTGAGAAAGCAACATAAATACGAACTTATTCGACAAAATACGATGGCACGAGCTTACTGAAGCTAGTTGAGAAAACAAGATAAATACGAACTTATCCGACAAAATACGATGGCACGAGCTTACTGAAGCTAGTTGAGAAAGCAAGATAAATACGAACTTATCCGACAAAATACGACGGCACGAGCTTACTGAAGCTAGTTGAGAAAACAAGATAAATACGAACTTATCCGACAAAATACGATGGCACGAGCTTACTGAAGCTAGTTGAGAAAACAAGATAAATACGAACTTATCCGACAAAATACAATGGCAAAACATTATTCACTACATCTGTACATAATTTATTAAAATATACATGATTTTACAATGATTATTATATAAAACCGGCCAAGTGCGAGTCGGACTCGCGCACGAAGGGTTCATTATCTATACAACATTTAGACATTAGCAAAAATAACACGTTGTTGTATGGGAGCCCCCCTTAAATATTTATTTTATAATAATTTAACAACATATATATTTTTAAAGTGAATATACGACTAAATGTTCTATGAATATTTCAAGCGTTTACCTGTTGCCGTTATTATTATCGAGCAAAAAACGGCAAAAAAATTACGTTTGTTGTATGGGAGCCCCCCCTTAAATATTTATTTTATTTTGTTTTTAATATTTGTTGCTATAACGGCAACAGATAGACATAATCTGTGAAAATTTCAACTGTCTAGCTATCACAGTTCAGATAGACACAGCTTGGTGACAGACGGACGGAGTCTTAGTAACAGGGTCCCGTTTTTACCCTTTGGGTACGGAACCCTAAACAGCACTATTTATCACAATTTAACTTGCTTAACGTTATATTTTTCCAAATATTTTTGGATATTATCGGGGCCGACTCGCTGTTCTATCATCTTCAGTGACATGGCAAACACTTCGTTGGCGATTTCCTTGTCTCTGCACAGGGCAGATTCTTCGCAGTAGAAGCAGTTGTTGAAATACAAGCCCGTCACGCCTTCCAGTTCAGCTGCTGTTGCAACATACACTGTCGTTGCTGCCGCTTGTTGCTGGAAGAGAATAGCATTAGGTGCTTAAGGCTGCGTTGCTACCAGAGATTTACACGTTCTATTTACCTTTGCTCGCTCAGCGCAGCTCTACTAGAAACAGCTGAGCGGAGCGAGATAGGCAAATGAAGCTTTTCTATTGGTTCAAGAGAAACGCAGCATTAAAGTTATCACAGAATATTTGCGCAGTTGGTTGGGTAAGCTTGATAGTAGAGTTACAAACTTTTTTTTTAGAAGAAATAGAGTAGGTAAGTGTTTCTGGATCTACTCAACGAGCTCTGAACAAAGATATCCCACTCCATGGGGTAAGTATAGGAACCCATTAAAAAAAAGACGATGTGTATGGCTTTGGGTCAACAAGATGCTTATTCTTTACTGTCTTAAATTATCTAAGACTACTCTAACCAATTGGCTGTAAAATCTGTATAACAGACGACGAACAAGCAGACACACGGACACGTGACAGCAATTGGCCTTCATTTGGACCCTTCGTGCACGGAAAGCTAAAAATTGCCCCTAGGTCTGTATGAGAGTCTTAGCTTGATAATGAAATTAATATTTTTTTGTTAATTTACTGAAAATAATGATTAACATAAATATTAGCGATTTTCTTACCCAAGATTTAGTAAACGGACGCACAAACAGAAAAGCGAGTCTGTACAGCCACCACGACTTGCTCAAATTTGTGTACACCATGTTTCCAGGGTGCAATGAGTTGACACATATGCCTTTACTTTTCCATTCTTCGCTGAGAATCTGTAAATTATTTGAGATATGATATAAGTATGTCTAATTTATTCTTAAAATAAGCTCGACCACGCGTGGGGAGTGACTCCACCCTTATTGCTAATATTCTGGTCATAGACACAAAGCACTTTGCTTCATCTTAATACGTGTTACAAAATAATGCGTAAAAATATAATAAATTATTAAAGCGATAAATATTGTCAGCCCTGGTTAACTGTCATGTTACACAATCGCAGTTAGCATAGATTATTTAACAGAGGGGTAATGATATCCAATCATTTGGCAACAATATTTTCAACAAATATTCGTTTACCAAACAACGTTTCGCAAACTTTGGTTCACAAGACAAATTAATCGTTTTATAACACCAGATTTCACAAATTGATCATTTCACAAACTTTTTATTTGACAAACCATCAATATAACAAATAATTATTTGGCCAACTATTCATTTATTATTTTTATTTGGCAAAACCAGTGCCTGTAGCCCAGGTTAACTTGGTTAAGAAATAGATTCGTTTAGAACTGAGACCCTAAGAAAAACTAACTTCTGCCAGTAAAGTTGGTTAGGTTAGAACTGCGACCTAAACAAAAATGAGCAAAGAGAACCAAATGCTACCAATTTAAACCTGTTTTATAACTAGTTTCTCAAATTATCATTTTTTATTTTTATAAATTAATGTTTTGTAAAATGAATTGTTTGGGTAATGGACATTTTTTAAGTGACGATTTATCATATGGTGTGTTTTTAAAGTGACAAGTTTGTTAAAAGTATATTTATCAATTGATCATTTTGTGATATGAAGTGGTTGTGAAATGAATAGTTTGTGAAATTATCATTTATCAAACATTGTTTGCAATACCTACATAATTAAAGACTGTCGTTTCGCGGATATTAGATAAAAATAGACATAAACATTCTGCGTAGTTAACTCTTTAATTTTACTGAAATAGGGTTTGCATATCAACGAAAAATTTAAAGAATTTTTTTTTGGCGGCAAGTCATGCCTTGAGGCTATTCAAGGTGAATAGGCGGTAAGAGAACCAGTGAGCTCCTCAGCCTCATCTGCACTTACCATCAGGTGAGATAGAGATCTAGCACCACTCAGTTTTAAATAAATAATAAATCCATATTTTGTTAATGAGCATAAAGTGCAAAACCTATAAAACTATGTAGGTATACTTGCCTTCGCAGTTATCACGTTAAACAGTTTGGAGTTATTGTAAGCCATCATGGCACTGTATTGATCCTTGTTCATTGATAAATTTTGCTGCAGAAAAGTATTTTTTAAATTTGCAAACCTGAAAAATAAAAATTTGGTATATCTGAAAAATAACCTGATTACGAGTAAGGGTCACATGCCTTATTTATTACTGCTGTGTCAGTAAAGTGGAAGACGAGAGGTTCTACATAGTGTCGAAAATAGGAAAAGAATAAATGTTGGCCAGCTTTACTAATATTATAAAAGCAAAAATAACTCTGTCTGTTCACTCTTGACACTGGAAAAAAGCGAAAAGTTTTTGGGTCTGCTGGACGGAATTCGAACCCGCATCTCATAGTTATACGCGTCGAGTATGCTACTAGATATAATATATAATAGAATTAGATTATAATTTCATACCCTACCAGGGTGCATAATTTCTGTAAGTACTAGTATTTATAAGTCTTATGTTTTATGTTTTTTCCAAATAAATGAATACTGAATACTAACTGTCTGTATCACATCATCCTCAACCAACACACCCGAAAACATTAATCGCTTGCATACCCCAAGTGGCGCGTGGTGCCATCTATTGTGATTATCATAAGATTCATTTCATAAGTCACAAATCCTTCTTTCCGAATTGAGCTAAATTTTGCTAAATAATCAAATAATATTCCCGGCACGTTCTTTTCAAAGTCAAAAACGATACAACCAATTTTAAAATGAAGCAATACACATCGACTTTATTAACCCTTTATTTGAGTTCGGGAATAAAAAACCTAGTGTAGCAACCACGGAAGAATAAGAACAAGTGGAAGTGCTATGTAAGTGCAGCGTGCGTGCCACAAGTAAGCGGGGCGGTACGCTTACTCGATGACGTAGGTAATCCTCCATTAGAAAGTTTTTTTCCTGCTATCATTTTTACATTCCAGAATTGAGCAATACAGCATAATTACTGTAAAACAAACAAGGAATGTCGCGAAACTACTATACGTGAACTACTCTACGCAATGTTGAACACGACTGGCATAGAGTAAACGTACCTCCGCTTACTTGTGGCACGCACGCTGCACCTACATAGCACTTCCACTTGTTTTTATTCTTCCGTGGTAGCAAGAGTCTCAACTCACCTATGGGATTCTGAAGATAAAAATACAACTCTAGAACCCTTCTTGAGCAAAGGTTCCAACAATATGGCGAAGTACATGTGGCTAAGATGGTTTATTTGGAATGTAGTTTCATAGTTATCTTCTGTTTCTATATAGGGCACGCCAAACACTCCTGCGTTTAGTATCAGCATGTCTAAGTGGCTGTAAAGTAAAAAAAGTTTTTGTTATTATAGTAAGACAGCAATCCGTTAACGTCAATGAAAACCACAAAGTAATTTATTTATTTATTTCTTCTTCACGCAAAAATGGCTGGAAGTGTTTAGATGAAATTTACTATTTTTAATATAGGTTACATTTTATCCCAATATTCCCAGATCGGAATAAAATCCTGAAATTTCAACCGCTAGGATAAGAGGCATGAAATTTGCAACAGGTGCTTTTACGTGACGTCAATGAAAACTACAAAGTAATTTTTGGAAATTCCTACGACCATTTACGAGTACTACTATACTAAAATCCCGAAATTTCAGCCAGATAAAGTCTAGCAAATACTGGAAATAATAATAACCAACTCATCTCAAAGTACAGTTTAAAATGACCATCATCAATTCATTCATCATCATCATATCAGCTGTAGGACATCCACTGTTGGATAAACCTCCAGTTGATCCGGTTAGAAGCAGCCTGCATCCACCGTGAAACTGGCCTAAGCAAAGGTCATCCGTCTATCTTTTTGGGGGACATTATTTTCGACGTATCATACTCACTCTGAGAACAAGGTCTTCACAGCTAACGCGCACTTTTTAACGCTTTGTAATGAAGCCAAATCCAGCTGAATAGCTTTTAAATTCTCCTCCATAGCATTTGTTTCTCTTACAATACTTTCTATAGCAGCTTGTGTGGCCTCCATGTTACGATTGGCCATCAGTATCTTACACCCATGCCTTGCCAGAGACTTAGCCGTTTCATACCCAATGCCAGTGTTGCAGCCAGTGATCAGCGCATACTTCCCTGATAAGTCTACACCGTGTAGAACCTGAAAAATATTTTAAATGTTATTAGTATGTAATGCAGTACATTTCAATAGCCGAATTATCATAAGTGGACCAGTAACAAAAAAAAACAAAATTAAAATCATTTATTCAGTAAATAGACCGCAATTACACCTCATACCGCTTATTACACCGCTTTTACACCTCATTTTTTAAACTACCAGCACTTTCGGAAAGACCATTATTGCCAAGAAGAATGCGCCGCAAGAAACTTAGCAGAAAGGCAAAAAAAATTTTTTTTTTTTAAATAAATAATTACAAATACAATACTTAAAAACTACAATGTAACTTTTCTCAAACATGACATGAAATATTAACGTTGTGTTACAAATAATAGGTTGAGAAGTATTGCGCTGCAGGCGCTGTGACTCGGCAGCCTGCGCGCAGTCACTCTAGCGGCCTGCAAAGAGATTTCATGCAACCTTGCAGGCCGCTGGCTGGCAATGCAACCGTCTTTTGTTTCAACGCTTAGCACCACCGCTCAAGCAGAGGGTTTTTCTAAGATTTAATTATATATACCTACTCCATTTGGATACATAAAATTTATTTGTAGTAAGGGGAAGGTTAGCAGTCAGGTAAAATTACTTTTAAAATATGCTGTTAACTTGGTGCTTACTTGAAATGCTGTAGAAGCTCCATCAAACCTTTGTCGGAAATCATACACATGTTTTTTCTCCTCTTTAGCGAATGCCAGCCTTGGGTCCACATAAGTTTTGTTCCCTGTTTCTTGCTGGACATACAGGGTCTTCCCATGTTCGTCAATATGCTTAGTCCAGCCAAATGGTAGATCTTTTGGGATAACTTTTTTACATCCTGTGCGAGGGTGAGTCCATTGAGTCTTTGTTGTGCAGGTACTGAAATGTTAATATAGTCAAAATCATACGAAAAACCAAGAAAGAAGTCCCAAAACAATCTTATACACCAAAATAACACTGGTATAACATTTAAACATCTTTATTAATCAAATATTGCTGTAAGTTCAATGTTATTATAGATGGTTGTGACTACATAAGCCCTTAAAATTTTAGGAATATTATTATAGGTAGTTTGAACTTATAATAATTGTATAGTTGGTCAAAAGAGTTCTTTACCACCCTAACGGTCAAAGTCAGTTGTATGGTTTGATACATAAAGACTGTTTAACTGTTGTTAGTTTCTAAACTTACTTGACAAAATAGACATTCCCATCTTCAGTGGACTTCTCCTCCCACCCTGGAGGTAGCTCATCTTCACTATCTGAATCCAAATTATGCATAATAACAGAGATATAAAGTCCAATTAGATATACTATATATGATATAGATGATTATTCACTGATTTATTAGAGCAGATATTTGCTTTCGGCGTAACATATTTACATGAAAACAAAATGGCTTAAAAATACAAAATACAATTCACTTTAAATTTAGGAAAAGGCGGCTCCTCAAGCTTTTTTAGTGATTCTGCTATTAATAAAACAAACACAGTAAAAACACGAAGAAAATGGAATATGTATATGTATGTACTTCCCCTATATTATAATAAAGTACTCTGTGATGTATATGTCATAATAAGAGATACTACGTGTCAATCTTATGTCAATGTCAATGAGGGCTATCGCGTATGAATTCGCCACTAGAGGCGCTAGTGTAGCGTGAGGCGCAAAGAGTATTGTAATGTATAGGAATCACCGTATACCATTCTATCTGAAAAGCAATAAAGCAATAAAGGCAATTTTCCTTTTTTACATTTTCCTAAATTAGGAGTCTAAATCATTTAGGATCATAAATTTAGTCGTGTATGTAATAAACCCTTTACAGCTGAGCAAAGCCGCGGACGGACGGACGTACAGACAGACAGACACACAGGCAAAAAATACACTAGTTTAATTTATAAATTAAATCAATAAAATAAAAGCGAGGAGCAATGCCACCTCCGGCTCTCGCCCTGTGCAATGATCATAGAGTACATCTATAGCATAGATTCTATACTATAGCTGTAGGTATACGAGTTTCCAGCTTATCTCTAATTCCGAAGTGAATCTCCTTATATAACGGATCAATGATCACCTTATACGTTCGCGTACTCGTGCTTACGTATTTTAAAATATGGTAATAATAAAATAATGTAAGACATGGTATAGTGCGTGATCATCATGAGTAGGTATGATACGAATAAGTTTAGATCCACAATGTAAATTTGATTTAGTCAGGCGTGCATAAAACGGTGTCAATTTTCTAAAGAAATAAAATAAAATATGTATGTGCTTATTCAACATTTATTAACAACAATAAAAATATTACTAACATTTTTAAAAGCTAAAAAATATTATAATAGTTCATTGTTTACAAATGTTACCTTTAACCGGCAGTAGATTTTTCGACGTTAAAAATGCTTGCTACGGCCTAAATAAATTGGATAAAGATTTGACTTAGTATAAAAATGAACATAATAGTATTATAGCAATTGAAAAATTTGTTTCTACATAGAACTAGGTAGTTTACTAATGCGAGGTTCGCGTGCGGGTGAAAGATACCACTGAAAACACATAGGGCAGAAAGAGTGTAGTATGTGTTTGTCGTGAAAGCTTGGCTATTGACATGAAATGTGAGATTACTGTTCTAACTAAAAGCAACATATTTTGCTTTTCGCTTTGGGTAACAGGATCGCCATGAGGCCGCAAACTGAAACAAAAGAAAAAATAACTGACTAACTGCTCTTATAGGTCTCCAAACCAATGTTTGTCGGATAGTTTCTAGATGTTAAATTAAACTAGAGCCTTCTTTGTATTGGTTTGTTTGTTATAATAGAGTAGTAAGTTTAGGATGATTCTTGTTACTTTATTTACAACTACTTACGTAAAAAAATATCAACTCAATACGAGTACCAGTCATCATCACAAGGATACTTAGGTACCTAATCGTAGTTCACGTAATCACACTTTCACGGTACGTGAACAAAGAAATTGGCAAAATGTATTTGTCTAATGAAAATTGCTCTACCTATTCGTTGATGTGTTATGGAACATTCTTGTTTTTCCAAAAATAGGGAAGTAACAATTTTTTAAACATAAAACTTCGTTTGTGGCTTGGCTGCGCCACACTACTAAATGACATACACTTTTTGAGTTAAGGCCAATACCAACACTGAAAAAAAGATTTGCTAACAGTAACAAAAAAAAATGTTACTTGTATGTATGTTAACTTGAGTGACTACAAAACTAAGGCCTACTAGTAGCCAACAGCTAGGTGATGTCTTACAAAATATTGTTTGCAATATTAGCATAATTTTGGTTCCTAATTAGTAAATCTTAACTTCAAGTAGCCATAATAGGTTATATCCTTTATTTTCAGTGAAGCCAAAAAATGAAGGTAAAAAAGTGTATGCATATCTTTATAATCTACCGTAGCGTACAATCATCTGCATTAATATCTGCCACAGCAGAGCGTGCAAAAATATTAGGCACGTCCTACCGGCCTTAGAAGTAGAGTCGTATTAGTTACGCACGTTTTGTTGTGTCAGATATTGGTGCTGGTGACTGTACATCACTAGTCGCTACTGCTAGTTTCGCCGCTTGTTTGTTGGCAAAGTTTACGCTGAATCAACCGGTAAAATGCGTTAATTCAACGGTGCGTGTGAAGTTCCTAATCCGCACTGGGCCCGCGTGAACTATGGCCCAAGCCCTCTTGTTCTGAGAGGAGGCCTGTGCTTAGCAATGGGACGCATATAGGCTGGGATGATGAACCGGTAAAATAAATGTCAATATGACAAGCGACTGAACAGTGTCTCCCACACTTACGTAAGAGCAGCCCTCCAAACAGGTAGAATGTGGTTTCGCAAGAGGCGTTGATGAGAAGCCCTGCGACGTTGGTGCCGAGCACGGAGCCGAGACGGCCCAGCATCAGTGCCAGGCTCACTGCCATGCCCCTGCAGACAAATAGACATAACGTAGTATCTTCGGCGACCGCGTTTCCACGAGATAAATTTAGGCCCAATTCGCACAAGAGCTTTTTGATCGTCAGATGAAAAGCCGTTCAAATAAAACGTTTAGCTTTTTGAACATAAAACTACCGTGAGACTCACTCCTATTAAATGATATTGTAACGGATCACTCACGTCTTAAACCGAGTTAAAGTAACATGTCGAGCTAAACTCGGTTTAAGACGTGAGTGATCCGTTACAATATCATTTAATAAGATATTTAGCTGTCAGCATACCTGCAAGCATTACTTTAGAAAGCGTTAAATAAATTCAAATTAGTGTAAAAAACTATTAAGTACCTATTCTCCTGCCATCCAATGTTTATAGAATTGAACTCAACTTATTGTAATGTGACATCGCACTCTTTAAGAAGTGACAAAAGTTTCAAGTTTATAAAAAAATACCTAATTTTACTTGGGCAACCGGAGGCTATGGAAAAGATAGGAAGTAGGTACAGTCAAGGAAACTGAAACGCGTATCTGGGTGGAACCTTTGTTGACATAAGCAGCACAAAGACATTTGCCAAAGAAATCAATTTCTTTTCTTTTTTCTTTAAATTAGTAATGCCAAGGTTCCACCCTGGTACGTGATTCAGTTTCCTCGACTGTACCATCCATGTACTGTATACTATCCATCCGGCCAGAGTACATATCGTTAAGGCAAGACGCAAGGGAATATTCACACATGATTGACACAGTAGGCGCATATTATTATGAACACCAAAAGCTTTGAGGCTTTTCGAAATTCCTTACCTTAAGTGTGTCGGGAATATCTCCACAGCATAAGCATTGATGGGTCCAATTGCAACGGCCACGATCTGTAGCGCAGACAGCAAAACCGCGAACACCATACTGGTCTTAATATAGTTGATAGCAATACAGAAAGCGCCTAAAATAAAATAGACTAGCATTAAAAGCGCTTTCTTGCCAATTAGTTTTAGAGTACCGCTGGCCACTAAGGCAATAATGGCGCATGAAATGCTGGCTATGGAATTTACGAAGAAAGTAAGTACATCTATCGAATCGTCGCATACGCCCGTTACTGATGTCTGAAAAGGAGAAAACAGATGTTATTAATGTACACGCAGAAAAGTAATGCCAATCACAACATCACAAGACGTACAGTACGATTACTTGGAGTTAACACTTGACAGATGGGCGTGCCTTCAGTCAATTTTCAACTTTGAGGTCATACAAGTAAAATAGTTTTTACATAATCTAAAAATGGCTTTATTTGTATGAAGTCAAAGTTGAAAATTGACTGAAGGCACGCCCATCTGTCAAGTGTTAACTCGAATTAATCGTACTGTAAGTTGTTAATGCTACAATGGTTCCTGCAATAGCATATTTTACACAACTCGGCGGAAAATCGGCCAATTTTAGTACTATTTTTATTATTTGTTCTTAAATAACGGTGCTCGAGATAGAGCTCTTTGACGTAGTATTTTGGTACGGAACCCTAATAATAAAGTTAAGATTTTGTTTATAGTAGGTCTGGAATAAATAAACAGGCTGAAGTCAATTGGAGTAAATGAGTCACGTCCAAGTTCAATATAATCATCATACAAAATCTATAGGGAATAAAAAGTATGTTTCAAATAGCCTATCCCTTAAAAAAGCCGTCTACCCGAAACGAAAAAGCTCTCATAACAAGCCTCCAGCTCAAGTGTCATGACCATTATCAGAACATTTCGTGATCATTTAATTTCTCATCAGATCACCCGCTTGTTCGTTGCGTTCCTATCATAATAAAAAAAAAACCATCAGAACTAGCTACTGTTGCAGACGCTCTCACGGGAATTAGATTCAATCCACGCCTAAACACGACACGAAACGACGCGACGTATCATTGGGAGAATTAATTGAATTAAAACTTGTTGATGTATTTTTTTAATGAAGTGTGCAACGGTGCCGCGTGGCGATCGGTCTGAATTGAACCTAATGGAAAGACAGATCGTAATAGAAAAATCATCAATGAAAATGATACCTCGTTGAGCCTTTGAGCAATGACTTGGCACGCGGTGATGCCGTTGCCGCCGCCACTTAGGACTCTGTTGAGGAGATCTGGAACCCACATGTACAGCCCGTTTAAACTGAAATGGATAGAAAATTCAATATCAACGAGTTCCAGGTCAGCAGAAAATCAAATGTTGCTTCATTTTGCTTAAAGGAAATTAGTTGTTTGAGACGAAAGTTGTCCCATTTAGTTATTTTTTAAACTAACACCGGCCTTACAACTCCACGGTGTAATTTCAAAACGTTTCTTGAGGTGGACGGTAATAAATAATCTACATTTAAGATTTTTTCAGGAATCATTATCATCATCAAGCCTCCCCCATAGACTTCCAGGTCCTTCAGAAGCGGCTTTCATCCACCGTGAACCCGCAGCATTCACCAGGCCATTCGCCTATCTTGTTGATTGACGATTTTTAACTTGTATATTTTTAGTTTAATTTCTAGCCAGCCAGGCTCGCGACGTCGAAGTTCCCAAGACGATCCCATAGAGCTTATGGGAACGGAAGCAATACCGTGGCCTCGGTACCGCTCTGCTTTCAGAGCATAACATGAGTGCGTGTGAGCTTCCTTTGGAGGCGGCAGACGTGAGCTTGCCTTCGGAATCCAAAAGCTTAATGGTTACTTGACCTGAGATGTATATTTCTTTTTTTTTTTTTTAATTTATGACGGTGGAAGCATTGTACACTTCTACTGAACGTAGATACAGTTAGTGTTTAGTTTTGTAAGTAAGGGACCCCATACATTCCTGTATTATTGTTATTTATTTTTTATAATTTTTACTTTAATTGTATACCGTATACTTTAAGAGTTATATTTGTAATTATTTTATTTTGAAAAAATCACTTTCTGCCAAGTTTCTTGCGGCGCATTCTTCTTGGCAATGATGGTATTTCCGAAAGCGCTGGTAGTTTAAAAAATGACGTGTAAAATTGCCCATTGCGGCCTATATACTGAATGAATTATTTGAAATTTGAAATTAAATTTGACGTGCCAAGCCAACTCAGCAATCTTGCCAATACCGGTCTCCATTCGAGACATTTTCAGCCCCAACAACCATCTGTTCTCCGTGCTTTATGACCTGCCCATTGCCACTGCAACGAGCAAGCTTTTCAGGATTTAGCCGTTTGATGCCCCGCTTTTATTTCTTATGTCGATGATTTGGTAGTAATCAGAATAATAATATTTCTTTCTCGTTGCATTGATAGTACGTAATGTACTTACGTAGCAAATACGCCGAACAGTAGGAAACCGTTGAGAGCCATCCATTTAAGATAAGGCGGTTTCATTAAAGGCACCGATTGCACTTTTAGTTTGGTGAAGAAGCTGATTTTCTCTCTCTCTGTTTCAGCAGGCACTTTCAGCACTTTGATCTGAAATGTTTATTCATGATGTGACCTAGTTTTTTAGGACATAAAATATCCCAGAAAAAAGCTTTTCCTACGTATGTAGCTACTACTACGTATGTAGTAGGTAGTACCTCACCCAGATCAAAATCTAGTATACAACAAAAAACAAAATCTCTTACCGGGAAGTCGTCTCTTGACTTTCTTTTATTTCCCACGTACATGGTCTCCAGAACAAGAAGCGCCTCTTCATGCCGACCCTGAGAGACCAAGTACTTCGGGCTCTCGGGGCCGAACGACATGAGGAAGGCAGCAACCAAGAAGAAGCAGGAGTAGACGATGACCAGGAGTCGCCAGGAACGGAAATTGTACTCTCCGAAGTCTGCTCTGAAGTCCAGCGGGATGATGCCCCATGCTAGCACTGAAAAGTATTACTTAGCAGAGTAATTTTAGTACTAACACTACTCAGTTACTACAATACAACGTTGAAATACGACATATCGCACTTTCAGAATAAACTACATTCCACACTATGGATTTACACTGAAAAAAAAAACATCCACACTTTATGTGTAACTAGGGGAAGTACCATCATTTTTTCAAATTTCTTTCATGTGACAGTTACAGCCAAATATTGGCATACTACCACAGAATCAAAAGCAGCTATTGAATACATACCTGGCAAAGGATATTTTTAAAGCTAGAGTATTTTCAATAATAACATCGCAAATTAATATTGTAACTTATTGCTAAAAAAATAAGGTTGAATTTCCAAATAAATGCACGTGGTCGCTGAATCACCTCTACCTCATTAACGGTTAATTTATTTATATAATGTACTTAGAACTCTAAGTATATCATACGTAACTAGATATGCTCTGTGGTCATTTTTAACCCTTAATAAGGTAGAGGCGATTTAGCGACCACTTGAATTGAGTTGGAAACTGAACCTTATTAATTTCGTGATACGTCACAATTTCCATTGTAATTATTAAAAATACGACTAGCTTTAAAAATATTCTTTGTCAGGTATGTTTTTGATAGCTGTTTTTGATTCTGTGGTAGTAGGTATGCTCCAGTAAATGTTAAGGCAACATGAAAATAAATTACTGTTTCATGGCTTATTATTATTGAATCTTCCATTACAAGTTGCACTAGATTTGGGTTTGCGTGATTGATCGTAACTACTTAAAACAATAGTAATTTCCAATTCATACCAGGACGATCGATTAAACAATCAATATTGTATTCTGCGCCGGCTCTAGCCCTTGATCAAGGTAGATCGCGATTGTCTGCATCGCTTCCGCGCCTCTCAAAAGGGGATCACTAAGTTAATGCTCCACCGAAACTTGTTTCACCAAAGTTCATTTCACAAGCAACCTTTCATGTACCATGCAGGATCGATTGAAACCTAGTATGTAGGTGAGGAAGACGACTATTGTTCCATTCCTGCTGGCTCGTGCTGAGGCACCGACTTTGAGCTAGTAGGTACCTACCTAGAAAAATATTTTCAAGTGTTTTGTAGTGGGTTCCATTTTTTGTTATTTTTTTTATTTTTTTGGAGTCGGTTGATTTACGACATTTAAAAAAAGATTCCATCCCAGCCTATATTCTATATACGTCCCACGGATTGATGAACGGATTGGGAACTTCACACGCACCATTGAATTGCTTCGCAGGATTGTGCAGGTTTCCTCACGATGTTTTCCTTCACCGCAAAGCCCGTGGTAAATTTCAAATGTAATTCCGCACATGAATTTCGAAAAACTCAGAGGGGCGAGCCGGGGTTTGAGCCCACGACCCTCTGTTTGAGAGGCGATAGGTCAAACCACTAGGCCACCACGGCTTATAAAAAAGATTACTTAATAAATATTGCTACTATACGCAAACCAAGAAAAAAGAGACAATGTGTGGCACATTGCTGGTGACACTTAGTTCTTTTCTGATAGCAGCTCGTTTTTGTGCGGGGTCGCAGTTCTAACCTAACCACCAACATTACTGGTGCCAGTTATTTTTTTGTGGCGTCGCAGTTCTAACCTAACCTAACCTATTTTAGTGGTAGGTACCTATCAGTTATTTTTTTGTGAGATCGCAGTTCTAACTTAACGTACTTTGCTGGTAACGAACTTCCGCCCAATATTTCCTTAAAGGGCTGAAAGATTTAAAAAGTAGCGGCGACTTCACTTGATTAGATTTTTATTGTAGTGTCAATTAAGTAAGTCTTTGGCTGAGATTTCGTCTGCGCAAAACGTTCAAATATTATGTTTATGATGAGCAAATAGATATTTATCGAAAAAGGTTAGATTTGGTTAAAGCTGGCGTGATCAAACTTAGTACTTTACTTACAAGGGACAAGAGCCGAGCCTAGAGTCTGCATAGCATTGGTGATGGAGAGGGCCAGGTCTCTGTGCTTCAGGGGCAGAATCTCCCCAATGAAGGTGTACGGCACTGCTGCGGGACACGCTATACTGAAATTAAAGCATTCATTCATACATATACATTTCTTTCTATTGTTTATTCTTTGTACAGAATCAACATTCTTAGTCTCACATCAGTGCTTCGGTTTTTACTGACATGCTGGAAAATATATTGAAAAAAAAAAAACATTAAGCTAAATTCACACCGACGCTCGACGCGACTCGACGCGGGAAAAAAAGTCAAATGAGTATAGTATCCGAATAAACATTCAGTATCGATTTTGGCTAGTTTTGGCGTAAAGGAGTTCCGGTTTAGCTTAAGTTTCGGCAGAATCTGGATCAGTGCGTTTTCGTGCGTCATTTGGGAGCAGTTGGCGCTATAAAGTGGTGAAGCTACTCGTGTATCTGCTAACTAATGGTTGTGGTCTCGTTGTTATGTTATTCCATATCTAATATAAAAATTTACTACATTTTCAAAGCTAAAAAACTATCACTGTCGCCAAATTCATTGCTAATAATAGCCAAATACATATTATGTATTTGGGTCCAAAGAAGCTATTATCTGCGGCCCACCATACAACAAAATATGACATCGAAATTTAAAACTTAATCTCTCATAGATAAAGTTGAATTTTTTTTTTTGTAAATTCGAATGATACAGAGAAAACGACACTTTATTAGTTTTTCAAAAGATATTAGTTCTATTGCTAACAATATGTAGTAGTATTGTCACTTTGAACCCCCCAGGAGGTTATTCGATATTGATAGTTTTTTAGCCTTGAAAAAGTAGTAGGTATCTATTTTATATTAAACCCTTAATAAGGCCCCATTTATTGGAGCATACTACCACAGAATCAAAAGCAGGCTATCAGATACATACCTGACAAGTGATATTTTTAAAGCTAGTATAGTATTTTCAATAATTACAATGGATATTGTTACTTATAATATAACTAATACAAAAAGGTTGAATTTCCAAGTCAATGCATGTGGTCGCTAAATCACCTCTACCTTTTTAAGGGTTAAATATTATTTACAAAACAAAAGCGAATATGAAAGCAAATTTAAACATACACGCTAGAATCACCGTTAAACTGAAATACAAATTGAGGTTTATTTTCGATTGCAAATAAATAAATAGGCCCTACTAGTTTAGGTTTATTATATACCGCACTCAATTGATATATTTTTTCAATGATAGGTACATCCAGCGTTGTGTCGCGTCTCGGTGTGAACGAGCCCTAAGTAACAATACGGAGAGAGAGCTGAAGACATCGAATTTTCACATAGCAGGTTTTTAGCGTCATAATGAAGGACTTTGTTACCTAATCGGACATTTATTACACCATATATAGTAGCAATTATTGATAACGCCCGTAACAAATGAAAGATAAGTTATTTAGCATAAACACAAAAGATAATGCCAAATTAAACAATATTTTTTTCATCCTTGAAGTAGATAAACGCTTAGTTTACATGACTACGATGTAAACAATCGACCGCGGATCGTTGGTCAAGATTAATTACTAGAATCATACCAAACAGTTAAGGCTAACTGATTAGGAATAATAGTTCAACCGACTTCAAAAAAGTTGGATATTTACATTTCGTCGCCATTTTTTCTTAATTTTAGTCAAAAGTTTCTGATTCTGATACCTTTCACTTGGATTCGACATTTTATGCAACATACAGTCCCGACTTAAACCTAACTGGTAAATATATAACTGAAAAGGTAGTTTAGACCTTTAAACAAATGAAACTAAATAAGAAACAAAAATGATTAAGTAACTGAACTGGTATAAGTGTCGAAATTGATATTTGGATCGTATTTTCCACTTTGGGGCAGGGAGCGTATATCTCTCCATCCAGATCTTTGTCTACATAGGTATATATACCTACGCCAAAATTGATCCCAATCCAAGGCTGTTACTGCGTGATTCATTAACAAACATCTTCACAATCTTTCCAATTATCCTATCCTACTAGGTACCTAATATTATAATTATAAATCCGACTAATACTTATTATAACTACGAAAGTTTGTAAGTCTGTTTTTTTCTTTGTTACTTCATCACGTCTAATGACATTGACCCGATTTAGATGGAATTCGGTATACAGATAGATTTATCCCGGAAAATTGCATAGTTCCCGTGGGATAGCGATAAAGGACGCGGACGGAGTCACGGGTAACGGCTAGTATTTTACTATTAGTAGGATAAGTTGTTATTAACCGAAAATCATTAAATACTGTTACCATAACGAAGCCAGGAACTTGCAGGTAGTAAAACTGATGAGTTCCGGCATGAACGCAGACAGTAGACCAAACCCTCCGCTGAGAATTGAGCTATACACCACCACTTTCTTGCGACCTCGCGTGTCCACGAAGTAGCCCCATGGGAACGAAGTCACGACTATAGCTGGAAACGAGATTATTAATAAGCGTTAATTGATACCAGATTAGTTGTGACTTACTTTGAAGTATTGAGGCATTGTTCTTAGGTTTGCGTGCAATGTGCCGCCAACTTTGTATTGATGAGCCGGAAATTGATTGGACTGTCGTATAGCTTAACACGCACTGCGATTAAACTCGAGCAGTTTTAGGCTTTTAGCACATCATCTCTTTCTCAAGCTATACTCTGAAAAGGGACGGCACGCTAGAACCGCTCGCGTTTAGCCACAGTGCGTGCTAAGCTAAGCCTTAGGGCGTGAATTGGAGCGATTAGATTTGCGGCGAGTGCCATGGCCGCGCAAAAGACAGAGAACACGCTCACTGGTCCAGTAAGTGGCCTTAGTCGTATCTGCGAGGCCGTGAAGCCAGGCGCGGATCCAGGCCTCAAAAAAGGTTGTGGTCACAGCCACCTGCAAATCGGTCAAGTGCAAGTCGGAGCATGAACAACTTTTGAATTTGATCATTTCCCTTTTTCCGCGCATCAAGACATTGGCCATCCAAGCATCTCGATAGACCGTGAAAGTGTGTCGTCACAAGCCTATTAGGGTTGTGGGCATACTCATTGTGCCCACAACGGTGGTTCCACCCTTGCGTGAAGCGAATGAGTTTGAAGTGATCGAGCGCCACAATGTAACACTTGCACTTGCTTCTTTTAGGTCTAAAGTCAAAATTGAAATATCTTAATTGAATTTAACGAGCTCTTACGAAGGTAAAAAATGTACAACAATCACTCTTTCTTGAATACCACAATATTAAGCGAAACAGAAGACAGGTAGGTACACAGAGGGAATAGCGATCATTTCTGGGCAGCCTTTTTTTCAACAGAAATGATTATACCCATAAGGACTAGATTTCAGCAGATGGTACAATTTATAGCAGCGGATTAGAACAATAAAACAAAAAATATATAAAAGCAACCTTAGATATGATACCTACACGTCTCTTACACATCAACCCGTAAAACAAATATAAATAGTCGGAAACGTAGCCACATTTAAATTTAAACTATTGTAGCTTGTTATAGCCACGGTTTTCTGTACCACTACCATGAGTTTACAGCTGTGGTTTACAGTGACCGTACTCGATAGCGATGGCGTAAATTATTTGTAGAGGCGCTGTACAATTCTCCATACAAATAATTAACGCTCGCTATCGAGTAGGTACGGTCACTGTAAACTAATGGTAGTGGTACTGTTCTGTGTACCTACAGGTTAAGATTCGAGCTCATATATATATATTTTTATATTGATCGAAGTCGAATATAAATGACAAAAAAAATAAAAAAAGAAAGAATGAAACACATTTGTTCACAACACAGCAATAGACAACAATACACAAGACTTGACAAGACACAACAATATTATTTAGTGCGAGAGCATAGATAGGTAGAAAGATATGTGTCATTGCGGTATTTGCGGTTGTAACTCGGAAACTGGCTCAGCATAATGCTGAGACGTTAATTGCTGATTTTCAGCCAGCGCCGTCGGTGACTCTCTGACCGCTATAAAAAATTGCTGAATTGAGATTGATTACAATCGCTATCCCGCGGGAACTAGCAATTTACCGGGATAAAAACAATCCTATGTCCTTCCCCGGGACTCAAACAATCTGACCAAATTTTATCTATGTAGATCGGTCCGTTGAGCGGTTTAGACGTGAAGAGGTAACAAATAAACAAACAAACAGACTTACAAACTTTCGCATGTATAATATTAGTGGGATTGTCATCAGAAACAAGCATAATTGCCAAGATTCATATCAATACCACAATCGGAAGTGGGTGAAAATCAAGTTCAAAGATTCAGTTACATACATAAGTTCATATAGTTACAGGTGAAGCTAATATTAAGCGTGTTAAAAAGGCACTAAAAGTTACTTTTGACCTTCGTCTGGTTACAGAATTTATGAGATTAAAGAAATAACAATGAAAATCAAAAGTGTCGTCGAGGAAACTGAATCACGTACCAGGGTGGATGGAACCTTTTCAGGGTTCAGGGTGAGTTCCAAGATACAGGTTGTTTGGTACTTACTGCATAATGCTAATAGTTTTTGTAATCTTGTAGGGTAAATCGTCAATTACTGGCCACTAAACACTAAAATGAATTCTAGACACCTATAGACAGAGTTATTTTTTAGTATAAGGTGTCAATTACTGGCCACCCTTTAATAACGGGCCATCATACACCTTGTATTATAATTAATTCTAGTCACCTATAAATAGAATTAATTTTTAGTATAAGGTGGCCAGTCATTGAAAGGTTACCAGTAATTGACCATTTATCCTAATATAAACTAAACTATACTATTATAAACATGACATTACTTAGTATTGCAAAGGTTTCACACCCTGGTACCTACATACGTGATTTAGTTTCCTCGATTGTTACCTAAGGTAGATACATAAATGTACTTTTCAGATAGTCTGACATGTTTGGATGTTATAATTACCTGCTATCGATAACCTGTATTTGTGTCAGCTTATCCTAAATCATTAATAGGTTACTATTGAGCAAAATGATAATGTCTGATAATGAATGATCTATTAATTCTGTCACGATTCTGACCGATGATGGACTGAACTGCTACTAGAATAAGCGTGTAACCGATGTCAACAATTGGATAGGTAGGTACCTTAAGTTTTCTAGGATGGTCCATACTATAGATAAGTATTTTTTATCGATGTAGACTTATAATGTAGCTCACTCCTGTAGATAGGTAGATATTATTTTTCACGTTCCGTTTTTTTAAAATAAATTGAAACTTTATTTCGGCAAACCACACGTTTCGTGAGATTACTAGATTTTGTGCCTCGGTCTGTTTGATAAAAAAAGAGGTCGGATTGACAGGTGTCAGTTGTCAAATGTCGCCGTACGTACGTACGTGTGTGTACGTGTGTGTGTTTGGTGTGTGCACGTATGTGCCGTAGTACGGCGACATTTGGCAACTGACAGCTGTCAATACGACCTCTTTTTAGGGTTCCGTAGCCAAAATGGCAAAAACGGAACTTTTATAGTTTCGCCATGTCTGTCCGTCCGCGGCTTTGCTAAGGGACTATCAATGCTAGAAAGCTGTAATTTTGCGCGAATATATATACATGTAAAGTATGCCAACAAAATGGTACAAAAAATAATAATTTTTTTTTTGTGTACCTCCCATAGACGTAGTGGGGGTGTTTTTTTTTCTCATTCAACCTTATAGTGTGGGGTATCGTTGGATAGGTCTTTTAAAACTATTAGGGGGTTGCTAAAACGATTTTTCGATTCAGTTACTTTTTGCAAAATATTCAACTTTAAAGTGCAAATTCTTCTTTAAAGTGTCATTAAAATCAAGCGTCCCCCCCGCCCCCCCTCTAAAATCAAAACCGAAGGGTGGAAAAATTTGAAAAAAATCAGGATGGTAGTAAGTAAGTATATCGAACTTACAACGAAAACTATAGCGGTTGTTTTCTTGAGAATTATTAGTAGTTTAGGAGTAAATAGCAGCCTCAGGTATAAAATACACCTATACCTAAAAATGGAATATTCCGAACGAAATAAGAAATCCTTAAAAAAATATTAATTATTTTTTTCGTAATGGCTACGGAACCCTATTTTGGGCGTTTCCGACACGCTCTTGGCCAGTTTTTTTAATCAAACAGACCAAGGCCAAAACCTATTAATCTCACGAAACGTGTGGTTTGCTGAAATAAGGTTTCAATTAGTTTTTAACAAAAAAACAGAAAGTGACAAAAAACGTATCTACAGGAGTGAGCTTTGTAAGTTTACTATCGATAAAAAATATAATATGGACCATCCTAGAAAACTTAAGGTACCCAACTACGAACTTGTCGGTGCCAAGCGACACGAAATATGATACGCTGATATGATACAAATGTAGAGGTGCCAGGAGAAGCTTATCCAATAATGTTTATGTCATCGATATATATGTACTAACGTACTAGATATCGCGATCCGAACACTCATTCTGTTCCACTGCTTTGACCCGTTGAAGATGCAACGGACTTTAGTGCGACTTTGACATTCATGAGCGGCGAACGCACTAATTTTTGATTGAGACTCCGAATGTAAGCGTCAACCTGCATGTAAGTAACAATTCACTACTCAAGTAGGTAAAGTTACATGTTGTTCAAGTAATTAAGAAGCTAATAATATTGTAATACCACAATAAAAACATTTTTTTAAAATAAACGTCACGCCATCGTACAGTCATAGACTAAAACATGCTGACGTTCCTTGCTGAACTTGAATGACAATTTGTTTAATTGCTTTATACCCAGTTTGATATTTTTGAATATTTATTTTATGTTCTTTCTTTTTAGTCTAAATAATATCCTTTTTTTTTTAAGCGAAAAAGATTGTCGCGTAAAGACACAGCAGGGGTACTACGAAACTCGAAACTCGAAGTTCGTGTCGTGCGGTCCCTCTGACACTTATACTGTTTAATACAAGAGCGAGAGGGACCGCACGACACGAACTTCAAGTTTCGAGTTTCGTAGTAGCCCTGCAGGAGGCTCGGATTCAAATCCCTTCCAGCATTCCGAAAATCATTTCGCTTTTAAAAAATCTGAAATTACGTTGAGCAAGCATACATTGCTAATAAAAAAACAAAAATTATATAATATTAATACACCAGTTTTGATTATTTTAGGGCTCCGGCAAATTTTTAATTTTCCAATAAGGGGTTCCATTGCGATAAAGGTTTGAGAACTACTGAATTACGGGTTTCAATTAGGTACATTACTACGGTTTCATCTTTTTTCAAAACCTCATTCACTATCTGTCTATTTATTAAGTTCTTTTCTTATAATTGTTTAAAAATTGCAGTTACAAGTTTCTGTTTTTTTTCGAAAAAATCTATTTTGCATCTGAGCATTATAATTGGCTATGTCACTTCTGCGGTGTATAATCTATGTAGCGATGACGCTTGTGACAATCCGGTATTTGAACATATTGTTGACATGAAAAGTCTTGTCTATCGGTAGAATATAAGTCAATGGTTTATGTTGACTTGACCACTTACCAATATAGGGTAAGGAAGCAATGACTCCTCGCTGGGCATCAGACATGTCCAGGTCACACCGGGCAGCCGGCAGCACGTACGCGTAGCCCATCACCTCGATGATCGCCGCGATCAGGAACAGGGCCAGTACCAGGCAGTACTTGATGTTGTACCAGCCCACACCTGGTAAAACACATTTGTACAAATGGTGAACGAAAGCCGCCAACTTCCTCAACTGCCATTCGGGAAACTTTTTGACAAGGCACAAGTGCACAAATGGTCAGCTAGCGAAAATCAACTGTAATTTCATGTCACAGCAGAGTGCCTAAACCTTCAGCTGCTTTCTTTTACTTATTTTCTGCAATATAATCTTATTATAATACAACAGGTGATACCCAAAATGGAATTTCCTACTGGGATGGGTTTGTATTCCAGACTTATATTATTTGCATTAACCCTAACTCAATAATTCATTTATAAAAAAGTCAGGACAGTTTCCGCTACAATACATAAAGTACTTACTATGATCAGTCCAGTTCTATGTAAATTGACGCAATTTAACATTCAAAAATGTAAATTCAATAATGTTTACATTGCACAAGTTCGTTTATCGCGTTATCAATTTATTGCGTGGTACTCATGCAAAATGCGGTCAATCTGGACACCTGTATAATAAACAGGATGATCCGATTGCCAGAGCTATTTACCTGCCACTGAGAGCGCTTGTTCCAAATCTGCTGCATATTTTTCACGACTGTCCACACTATTCGAAATAGTTTTTAAATTAATTTCCATTTTTAAAACACTAGCATGACTTTCGTAGCTGTACTATCGCTCTGTTATTAACATTGTAAACAAAACAGCCGTATAATTAGTGTATTTAATTTTATTTCATTGGGCTACTTATTGCAAACAAAATATTTAAAATATATTCGCGGCACGTTCGGATATAACGGAGGACTGCAAGGTAGTAGGTAATCACAGCGCTGGTTAAAACAAGGCGTCGGTTTTATCAGCACAATAGCTCTCATTTAATCGAGAGCTTAGAAACATGTGATAATTACTAATATACTATTTAGTCCAGATTAAGAGATACGCCATAGTGAGGACATAGAAAAATAATACACCGTGTTTTTATTTATTTCCATTAACTTCGGCAGAAGGCTCAGTTAATTGATATGAACTACCTGATAATTAACTTTTTCGTTATAATGAAACAAAATTTTTTTTTCGCGATTAAAAATATAATTGCTTTACAGTCATTGTTAATAGTTAAATTGTATTATAAACAAACTTGATAAGTGACATTGAGGTGACACATAAGAGACACATCAAAAAAACCCAGATGTTTAACGTCGACGGTTTTTACAATAAGGTGTTGTAATCATTTGCCTTGTCAGGCAATGTTACTATAATTTGTTCCGTGAAGCAATTCAATAGCGGACCACGATTTAGTTACTTATATAGTAGGTACATAAAATAAAATAAATAAATAAATATCATGGGACAAAATTGACACTAGTTGTTACCAGGTCCCAAACTTAGCAAAGCTTGTAGTATGGGTACTAGGCAATGGATAAACATACCTATAATACATACAAGGAAAGGTAAAATAAAACAAATCGGATCAGGACAGTTGGGTACCTTTTCTTGTTAGATACATATTAAACGTCCAATATCCGAGAACAAACATCCGTATTATTCGTACAAATATCTGCTCCGAACGGGGATCGAACCCAGGACCTCAAGCTTCATAGTAAGGTTCCTAAAGACATGTGTTTGTTACCGTTTTTACATTCTCCCGCAACCGCAACGTTTGTTAACAGGAACCAGTCTCAGTGATTTAGTTCTTTTGGCGCCCCGCACTTTGTCTTTCAGGAGCTCCTGTTGCGTTGTCAAAATGTTAATCTCTTCGGTTAGGTTTTTAATAACATTGTGCAAAGGAATTAGTTCCCTTTCGTAAATAAAAGCCAAGCTTTTGTTAATGTTTTCTGGGTGGTGGTGAGCATGTTCTGAAACTGATAAAATTATGTTAACTATGTAACCGCTGTTAATTCATGGTATTGTAAATTAACCAACGTATTGATCTACTTAATGAGGGCTATCGTGAATGAATTTGCCACTAGAGGCGCTAGTGTAGCGTGAGGTCTCCGAAATGTTAAATCTCATAGTTTTTGGGTGAGCTACGCGAGGTTTATTTATAATTAGAATAATTTTGTGAATATTTTGCAATATCTGAAATTAATTATGGCAAATATGCGTTCCGGGGCAATGAATGTCTGTGTTTTGAGACAGTTTTGTCTTTCGGAAACCTTTGTCCTCCCTTTTTTCCGAACAAAACGGGGACTATGCAACACTGTGGCATGCTCGATATTTTTATGGTACGGTTTTAAGGTGTATTAAATATGATTTTAATCTAAACTTTGTTTTCACGCCCGTAATAACAGACTTTGAAAGCCATACTTAAAAACCTCACGCAACAGTGCGCCATCTAGTGAGACAAAAAACGATAGCCCTCATTAAACTAAACTTACGATTTCTCGTTATACGTCCTTTTTTGGGACTATTTTGATCAGCATTGAAATTTTGAGGAATTTGATGAGTTTTCGTCGTAAATTTTAGAGACAAGTCATTTTCTACATCTACTGGTATTCTAATTTCGTGCCCATGACGTATTAACGATTGCACAACAGTTATATTATCATCTGTATACCGTACTGGTTCTACGAGAGGGCTTACAGTCTGTACAACTGTATGATTATTATCATTAACGTAACTTTGGAGTGTTAGATTCAATAATAATACTTCAGAGTTCGTTTTGTGTACTGGATTTGAAATTATTTCGTTAAGATCGGTTATACTTAATGAATTTTCATTTTGATTGTAGACTCTTTCTTTTTTTTCAACACCAAGCTCTTGTTCAATCACTGTTGAGTCTAAAGGGATTGGTGCTTTTGATAAAGGAGCAGATTCATTAGAGTATCCAATACCATCTTTCGATGCAAATAATTTTTCATCGATTGCTTTATTTAAATTTTCCATTGCATCTGCAAATTGTTGATCAGAAGCCTCATCTAAATAAGTTTTGCTAATTGTATCATGTTCAATATTATGAGCAACATCATATTTTGCCATTAGAGGCTTTTCATCAATAGCTTTATTGATGTTTCCAACTGAAACCTGTTCTGTCATTTTTCTCAAGTCGCCATTCTCACTATTTTTAATCGGACTATTGAATTCACTGTAATATTTAGTACCACCTTTTGATACTATTGATGTTGTATCAATATTTTTCTTCAAACTTTCAACTGAAAATAATTCCAACACATTTTTCAAATCACCATCTCCATCGGTTTTTGTATCTTGTACATATTCACTGTAAAAATTGGTATCATCTTTCAAATCAAGTGAATTTTTATCGATACTTTTATTGAAGCTTCCCATCATCTCTGAATCTGATATTTTTTCTAAGTTGCCAGTACTAGTCTCATTTTTAACATAGGGTCTGTAATATTCTGGCATAATTGAATTTTTATCAACGACTTTATTGACGTTTTCTACTGAATTGGAATAATTCGAATGAACTATAGTAGCGCTCTGATCTTTGGTCTGAATAGATTGTGGATCTAATTTTGCATTTTCATAATCTATCTTTCTATAGCTTTCGTCAGAAAGAGGTTTAGAAATATATTCAATAGGTTCACCGCCTACTAATGACTGAGAACTGTTGTCTGGGTTAGTTTTGAGCTCTCTTAGTTCATGACTATGTTCACCTTCAGAGATTTCTATTGATTTAGATTCATATTCCATTGCATTATGAGCGTAATTTATATCTAACTTCACATCACTCGCGATTGCCACCTTCTCTTCATGTGCTCTCTTTTCTATGTCACTTGTATGCTCTGCCAACGAAACACCTTCAGCTTTCACCTCGGATATATTCAAAATTGAGATTTTGCCATTAGACAAATCATCAGTATACTCTCGCGATTGTGAATGAACTATTTGTTTTATTGCATTATCTGCTGCGGTATCACTAAAATTTTCATTTAAAACACTACCAGCCATTTTTTCATTATTGTATATCTTTCTTGGCTCTGTTTGTAAGTGCTCAAAATCATTATGTGACTTGTCCTGGAGCTCTGCAATGTGTTTTATCATATCATCTGGTATACTCTTTAAAATCAGTTTTTCTTTGTTATAACTCTTATTATAAGTCAGATCTTGACTTCTTGGAATTTCATTATCAACTACGTTGATATAATTTGGATTAGATTTGTCATAATTATAGGTCCTAAATTTATCGTCAGATACTGTATTTGACATAATCTTAATGCTGTCAGCTTTTTGATTTTCAGATGGTCCAGGATATTTATTTGGATTTGCCGTTTCACTGTAGCTTTCTCTTGATCTATCTATTTGTAATCTTGTGCCACTGTGTGTACTGGTGTTTAAAAAGGATTCTGTTTTTATTGTTTCTTGTTCGGAGTCCACTATAAAGTCATTATTATTTTGTTGATTATTTTGTGTAAAACTTTCTGATTCATCAGTAGTTTGGTCGCTTGAAGTGTTTTTTTTATATTTTTTAGCATTAAGTTGTTCATTTGCAGTATGGTTCGTTTGCTGAATCGAAATGGTCTCTTCCTGCTTTTCTAATGAAGTGCTTGATGCAACAATAGTAAATGTGTTCCGTTTAAACGGCTTGATTACATTAATGTCATCATTACGAAGGTCAGCGTCTTCTGCTCTTACCAATGGTGGTTTGTGTAAGATATCACTTAGTGTTGTATCCTGGGTATCTAAGGTAATGTTTTTATTTCGATCATGCAGCGTAGTATTTTTAATTATGACGTCATTATCTGTGCGATTTAGATTTAAGGGAGCTTTTTCGTTATTGTAATAATTTAAGTCATTGGTTTCAGTACTATTAGAGGAAGATGGTGAAAATTCTGTATCTGTATCTAAAATATTGTCGTGAGACGAATTTTGTTTAAAGGACTTCTTGTAATTTATAATATTTGCGTCGATTGGTTGACGTTTTATGTGATCGCTATCAACTGGACTGGAAGTCAAAAGCTGTTTTTTACTATCTGTATCGAAAGCATTTTCAACACTAGTTATCTCACTGTCAGTTTCGTTGTTCTTTTTGTATGTCTTGTCTTGTACCTGTTTAACATTTTTTTCCAAATTTTCAGACGATATATTAGTTTTATTGTTCGGTTTTCTAATTTCTTCTGTATTAAAATCTTCCTCATTATCAAGGACTACGTTCTTCATATTGGGGATGTTTTCAATGTGCTTATTAATCTTACTAGGTACGTTAATAAATGTTTCTACCTCAGTTTTTGCCATATCATTTGGCACAATGTACATATCTTCGTTTTTATTAGTTTTTCTGTATTGTTCATCTAATACATGCTGGTGAAATGTTTTAGATGACGGCGTGTTTTGAATTTGGTTTTGATTGCTAATTAAATCTGTATCTCTTTGTAATTCATTCTTGACCTGGACATGGTTACTTGGTGTATCTCTTAATTTCAGGTCTCCTAACTTTTCCTCAGTAGTTTTATCATGTACTTCAACATCTAAATTATCATTTTTTTCACTGTGAATTATTTTGAAATCTAAATCTTCTAATGATTTTCTTTCATCATTCTTAACTGCCGGAACATCATTAAAAGTATCGCTCTGTACTATATTGGTCCCAATTTTATGATTCATTTGCGAATTTTGCATTTGTTCTTCTTGGATGTTTTTGTTTCCATTTATTTGATTTTGTGATATAATTTCCGTTCTTACATTTTTATTTATTTTGTTATCCTTCGCTTTACTAACCAGCACATCAGGAGTCGTCATTTGTTGTTTTCGTATGTCACCTGTTGTAATTGATTTATTTATTTTGTCAGCATCAACTTCACCAACCAGTGGGTTGAGATCCTCATTAATCGGTTTTTTATCTATTGAGTCTTGACTTTCATTTGTTTGTTCTTGAAATGTTTCCCGACTGGGTACATTTTGGATGTCATCTCCGTATTTCGTTGTGTCTGGATATAAGCTTGTGTCTTTTATTTCATGTTCTTCATAGTAATTGAACTGCGCTTCAGGCGTGGTATTATTTTTCTCACTCGTAACGTCAACATCTAAAACATTTTCCAAAGATTGCAATCCTAACGTCATTAACAACTTTGTTTGATTTTTTGATATGTTCGGTGATAATTGCAAATCAGTGGCTTCTTTCATTATATCACTAGTTTTAGTCAACTGATCCCCAAAAGGATCATGTAAATCATAAGTAAAACGGTCGGTTTTTGGGGATTTCTGTGTATCCGATGATGGCACCAACTGCAAAATGTTGTCCTCCCTCTGACCAATCATCGAGGTTGAAATAATGTTAAAATCTTCCAATTTCCCTAATTCCGGCTTTGCAGTAATTATTTTTTCTGATTCCGATGGTTCGTCACTTTTGAGTACATTTTTGTTTCTCATATCCTTTGACTGATATTTATTTTCTGGTTCATATAATTTGTCAGTAATTGGTTTTTCTCTAAGATTGACTTCTGTCGTTTCCTTATTTTTTATTTGTGTAACGTTTTCATGGTGTTCTTTACTATATGTTTCTTCTGGCTTATTTGATTGATCCTGATCGCATTTAGAAATAATACTTAGATCTAAATCATCTGATGTTATAGGAATGTCGAAGTCATCTAATTTTTTGTGGTAAGTTACATTGGCTGATGGTGTTTCTTTATAACTAGAAGTTATATCGACTTTTTGAGCGACTAGAGGCACATTCAAGGGAATTTTACTATTTTCCCTATAATCTTCTGAAGTTTTGGACGCATTGTCTATTTCATAAGATGTTAAATCCGTTAGGGTCTGTTTAATTCTTTCAGTATTATCTTTTCCTTTTTGTTTTGATAACTTCGTGCTTTGAGGACATTTTGCATCTACATATTCTGGATACATTTTATTAGATTCATCAATTATATCAGGAATGTTGCTTGTTTGATGGGCATTTTCACGTCGCGTTGTAGTAGGTCTAATTTGATCATTTGATCGCTCTCTACTATATCTCCTTTCTTCTTCCTTGTGTTGGAGCATGTCTTTTGGCGGAATAAAATATGTTTCTGGATATTGGAAACTTTGTCGTAGTGAATCATCATCATAAGTTTTACTGTTCTTTTTTCCTGCATCTAGCATTTTGCTAGATGACATTTTGGAAGGATGTCGTATAGTGGCATTAGAATAATTTGATGTAGATGAAAGTTTTGATGAAACCGGTCGTGCATAGATGTCTAACAGTGGCTTAGGTTCAATCACATCCTTGTTCGATTCTTTTTTAAATGATTTTGTAGGTGTCTTTGATGATTTTTCAACTTCAATAGTAGAGGCACTGATCTTTTGATCTTGCTTACTGTCCTTAACTTTACTAACAGGCTTTTTATGTGCTTGTGGACTCGGTGGGCGGTAAGGTTCTTTATCTTCTCCGAAAGGTGGATCTAGACAACCACCTAGAAGGTAACGTAGTAATATAAAATGTATTCAATATTATAGATTGGTAGATCAAGTATGTACGTATTGATTTATAGCTTACCAGGTTTGCATTTACCAAACAGCTTTTTCTGGTCTCGGGTATTTGAAGTTTCATGACTCAGTTTTAGTTTTTCCGCAACATCCGTATTTTCAGTATGGATGTCGCTATCGGATTTGCTGCTGGTTCTGCTTCTGAGACCTTTTTTACTTGAAGGACCCGGTAAGTAGGGTCCTTCGTCTTCATCGTACGATGTGCCAAGGCAACCGCCTATATTTTTGAAAGCAATTTTACACTATGAGCAAAAGCAAAGTTTTGTGATATTTTACTGTAAGTACTGTCATTTTTAGTCTAAAAATAAAATTTCAATGAAACGCAAATGATTCGAAAACAAATAATTGAAGTTATATTAAAATCAACATTGTTCAACATCATGATCATGATGGCTGACATTTCTAGGCTAAAAAGAAAATTTCAGTGTAACTCAAATGACTCAAAAACAAATACTTGAAGTTATATTAAAATCAACATTGTTGCTTACCAAGTTTGAAAAACTTAAAACCTTGCTTGCGATTCTTTGGGGGAGTTTGTATATCCAATTCCGTTTCCATATAAACATTGAAAGATAGGATGGTTTGGTCGCTACTTATAAGCCTAATTTTGTCAACACTGGCAATGTGTTTCGCAAGTTTTGGCACAGATACAATGCCTCGCTGGACCAGTCTAGGCTCGTCTTTATTACGAACACGCACTTTAACGTTAAGCGGTGTGCCATTGGTACTGGTGAATTTGATGATATTGTCCGCAGGTAAGGCTTCGACTTCAAACGCCAGGCTGTTAACTAGTTCGTGAACTAGCTCGTCTTCATCCATTGTTCTAGAGGTCTAAAATTCTTTGGGAATATAGTTTAACTGCTTCATAAAAGTAAAGGAATAAAATGTATATGTAGGTTGAGTGTTTATTTTTTGTCAGTAATTTTACATTGTATCATATCCTGCTGTAACATAAGTTTCTGTCAAATATTTTAAATACAAGCTTTTTCGCCGACTGTATTTTTCGCTAACTATACTTACTTACGGTGTTATCGAAATTAACATAAATGTACACCAAATTTAAAGTCAACCTACTGGAACTGGGTCACAATGAACTTATAAGATTTGACCCAACAACAACAAACGTGAAATAAAAGCTTGTAATAATTTAACTAGCTTGTCTCCATTTTAGAACACAAATTAAACAAAACAATAAATAATACAAATCAATATTTTAATACTAAGGATAAATCTTAGTGAACAAATCATTTTAACCATCAAATACAATATTAAATACAACACGGTTAGATCGTAATTGTTCATTACTTTCTTCAATTTCTTTTAGTTCTTCTATGTTGTCTGCGTGTATTGTTTCACTTACAACAGTATTGTTAAAAAAATTTGGTGTTTTATCTAAAGCACTAAATCTTGCGATTATATCATTTAACATATGTTTTAAAGGATTGATTTCCTGTTCCATTAAGTTCATGAATTGTTCAATTCTTTCTTCAGGGCTATGTTTTCTGAACGTTGCAAAACTTTTTGGCTTCAAATTATCAACATTAATCGATGTCGTATAAACGCTAAACGTCTGTTTTGGTATAGGAGATAAATGATCTAAAACAGCTATTTCTTTATTTGACTCAAAATCTCGAGAAAAAAAGGAATTAGAAAAAAAACTGTTTTCATGCGGTAGGGAAGACAATGGGCTGGAATAAGTGTTGATGGAACAAATAGGAGTTACGCTTAGTTTTCTCAAAGATTCAATTTGAGTCCTCTCAGCCAATATGCGGTCAATAGTATCATTCGACGAATTATTTTTTGTGATACATAAAGTAGCAAAAACCTCTTGATTAATGTGAGTACCTTTTTCTTGTAATTCTTTAACATTTTCAATTACATTATTAAAGGAATCGTCTTGAGCATCAATTTTGTTAGTTTCTGTGAAAAAAGTGATAAAAATAATAAATAAGCAAAATGACTACCGAAAACTAAAATGTGCCACAAGAATTACCTACCATTTTCTTTTTGTTGTTGTCCATCTAACAAGGTACCAGATATCGTAGCATTATCTTTGTCCCAAGCAGCAATTGTCTGCACGCTTGTCACCACTTTAGCGTTTACGTTCTTGGCACAACACATTTCTTTATGTTGTGACAAAATTATATTGCACCTGTCTATATCAGATGATACTTTGCTAAGTATGAAATTATCACTGATAGTTTTGATGATATCTCCAGAGGCCAAGGAATAACTTGTAACAGATGGGTGCAAGAGGTCAACACACGAATGATACATTAGATTGGGGTTATCAATGTAGTCTTTTTTATCTTCATCGTCATATTCTCGTCTCTTGAGTATAATTTTGTAAGTCATAGGAATAAGATATTCATAGAAGTTCTTGTCTTTTTTCCACTTTATTTTATTGAAGTTTTTTAAAGCGGACACTTCTGGTACAATTTCAAGGCAGCACGTCGAATTGTCTAAATGAACTTTTTTCATCAGAGGCGTGAATTTAATTTTTAAACTTGCTGTTTCCATTATTATCGAATATTAGTTAAGTACGGTAATTAATAAAATAAATTAAATCACCCATCTGAAAATAAAAATAAAATAAAAGAAAATAGAACAAAAATGCCTCCCGGGTTGTAGCGTCGAATTGAGGGCAAGCGCGTGGTTGAGACATGAATAAGAATAACTTGAACACATCTGCTGTATCTTGAATAAACTATGAAGGTATTCAGTCATAATATTGTTCCCCTATGTTTTCGGGCATCAACAACTCATTGTGAGGTTTAAACGATGACGGAAAAATAACGTAGAAAATTGCCTGGCACTAAATTTCTCGGCTTCTAGTCTCTCGTTTAAATAGCATTTTACTTAAGTTAAAATATAACAAACTTATTACAGTACAAATTATCGAGAAACACAACGTCTCTTATAATTTCTAACCACAAGGTAACAGATTGATTGACATTTTTTTTTTATAATAACGGAGTTTATTTTATATTAACAATAATATTACTAAATTAAATTAAAAAATATAATAATAATAAGAAGATGTATGTTGTTTGATGGCAGTGTGTTATTTGATGTGCAAGAGGCGAAGGCTCTGCGTGTGTGTTGTAATACATTGTGTCGCACAAGTATTAATAGTAGATCAAAACTTAATATTGGATGGATATTTGCCGCATTTTACTACGGAACCCTACATTGTACTGGCTCGGTCGGTATGCAACTGGCTGTTTAAAAAAAAATTAGAATATCAACTTGTCTTTACGGATACCTACGCTATTAAACTGAACTTCAAAAATGTGGCCCTCAAATCTACGCAGTGATAGGTAATTTTGTATGTAGAGTGGGCCAAGTTTTGCCGCTGAGTATAACAATGCAAGACAGGTCTTTCCTAATAAGTTTACTTTTTACCTACCTAATATAGCTTTGAAACACTAGCGCCTCCCTACTGTTTGGCAAATGATAATTGTAGATTCTAAACTATCTGAACACGCCCCTAAGCCTCTAACAATAGAGTCGTGTTCAGATATTTTTGATAGCGTAAGTATGCATATGTAAATGAACTCGACTGAACTTCGGTCTAGGGAATTTGTTTAAATTATTTCTTTAACCCGAGTTTGCAGCCGTGACCATGAGTTAAATATATTTAAATCTTTAACGGCTTTTGTGTAATAATATTGTTCTGTATGGTTTGTGACCGAATTCACAAAATGAGAAGGTTCTAAGTTACTTTAATTATGTACAGTCGAGTTCATAAACTGTGAGCAAAAATTTGATTAAAAATATCTGAATACGCTTTTACGCCTTTAACAATAGAGTCGTGTTTAGATATTTTTGATAAAATGTTTGCTCACAAGTTTATGAGCTCGACTGTACCTAACTAATAACCATTCCATAGGTAAAGTTAGATTATCCCCCTGTTCCACCTATCCCTACCAGGCTATCTCCACTGGTAGGGATACATGGATTTTTTCCCACCTGTCCCCACTCACTGGTAGAGATAGGTGGAAAAAATATCCATATATCTGTACTAACCGTCACCCCTGGTAGGAATATATGGACTTATTTTCCATTATTCCCTACTAGTAGGGTCAAGCGGACGTCTGATTATCAAGTTTCCCTTGATTTACGTATTGTTTCATCTTATGCGGTTAGTACTCGTAATTAGTACGATATTTTTAACATAAAGATCGCAATTTCTCACCTGTTTTATAAATTTCACGAAAATTTTTATTAGTTACACATAATTTGGAAAATACAAAAATTTTGACACCGAGAATGTAAAACAAAGCAGCTGTCAATCCATTGTAGGTAGTCAAGTTATTCGAGACATTTTGTCAGCTTATTTTTTATCAATGCATGGCCACAAAAATTGTAATGCAAACAAAAAGTTTTTGTTTCCGTAATGAACCTGATAAAGACGCGTTTTAATATTCAACAAAATAATTTATTGATATCTATGTAAAGCAGCGTTTCCACCAATAATGTGCGAGGATGTTGCGAGGAGTGCTTACATTAATTTCTCCTAATTATTACAATTAAGAGCGGAGCGAGGAATTAATTATTTCTAATAATTAATTCCTCGCTCCGCTCAGCTGTTTCCACCAGAGACGTGCTGTGCGAGGATGTGTAAATGAAGCGTTTCTATTGGTTAACGAAAAACATATTCCTCGCAACACATCCTCGCACATTATCGGTGGAAACGGTGCTTAAGAGTCCCTAAACTTTAATAATATACCTACCATTTATTTCGGGCAACACGGCCCATACAATAAATACCTTATTATGCGTAATTGCGTAAATCAATAAAAACACAATATTTAAAAAGCGGCGTGACCCCGTTGAGTCATCGTCCCTGTCGTTTTATACATCTGCGGCATGGTGCTCGGAACACGACGTCTTTCGGCCAGAAGGCAGCACTCGCGATGGTCCGCATTAGCAGCCGCGGCACGAGCACCACACACAAACCAGCTGATGTGCACGCAGTGGCGGGTGGCGCGAAAAGTAAGCAATTTTACATCGTGTTTGAAATAAGTCATGCGTTTGCCATGATGTCATTATTTTACACTAAGTATTTTACAGTATCCTTTCAAACGGTCCATTAGAATTACAATTGTTTTCACAGGTTTACTAATGTTTCGGCGAATAACGTTTGGCAACCTGTTTCATTTCGCAACTTTTCATTTCCCAACTGTTTAATATTTCTGAAACTGTAAATGTTTCTGGATTTTTATAAAACTAACCTAACCTAACCTAAAGGGTTCTACACGATGGCCCTGAAATAAATCCTGAAATATTTACAGTTTTAGAGTTTGCGAAATGAAACAGATTGCCAAACGTTACGTTGCGAAAAGGCAGTACTCGGTTTTCCACAGTAAACAATATGGGACTTTGCCGTACGGAGAGGTAATCCCCTTTTGATTGAAATGATAATAGCGATACGATACTGCTTTTGTTTTATTATACTCATTAAAGTCTCTGTCGTTCTGTTATCTGTTTCTCTGAGGTAAGGCTGAGTTTCCACCAGAGATGTGAGAGGATATGCGTTGCTAGGAATGTGTTGTCGTGAATCATTAGTAATCGTTACATTTATTATTTTAAATATTTTTTTTATTTATAACGGTGGAAGTATTCTACACTTCCACTGAAGGTACGTAGATATAAATAATAATAATAAAAATAAAAATATTTTTTATTACAGACAACAGCAGATAGCAGCAGCTGATTTAGTCACATGTTTAATTTTAGTTTTGTAACTACTTAACGGACCCCAGTTGTCGAGAAAAAAAAATCACCCCCACTTTACGTCTTTGGGAGGTACCCTAGAAAGATTTTTTTTATTGTTTTTTATTTTACCAATTTGTCGGCGTAACTGATGTATATTCATGCCAAATTACAGCTTTCTAGTACTAAAGGTCTCTGAGCATAGCCGCGGACAGACAGACAGACAGACAGACGAACAGACATGGTGAATCTATAAGGGTCCCTAGTTGGCTACGGAACACTAAAAATGTGGTTTCTCTACATTACTAGCCTGTTACCCGCGACTCCGTCTCTGCGTAGAATTCGTTTATCGCTATCCCGTGGGGACTATGCAATCTTCTGGAATAAAAACTATCCTATGTCCTTCCTCGGGACTCAAACTATCTGTATACCAAATTTCATCTAAATCGGTTTAACGGTTTAGACGTGATGAAGTAACAAACAAACCAACAAACAAAATTAAATAAACAAACTTACAAACTTTCGCATTTATAATATTAGTGGGATTGAAATAAGAAATAATGGGGTGCGCATTTTTTCACATAACTTTTTAAGTCCTATTATTGGAAGTCCGAAAATGTTTCTCATACCATTTTAAATCATAACGATCACTCTTCATATTTTTTTTGTTTTCGTACAACTGTCATGGCATGTTTGCGAATAGTTTTTTATCGATCTATCTTATAAAAATCGTATGACTTAATTCTTAATAAAAAAAACAATGTAAAAACCATTACAGAGAAGTTTCTTTTATTACACCGAGCGGCAAAAAATCTGGCCCTCAAAAATGTATGCAAAAATAGGTTATTTTGTATGTAGAGTATATTTTTGAATCCTTTCAGCGCTTTGATAAGTTTCACAACGAGCATTTTTTCCGAAGTAAAATAACGACAGCGAAGCAGAGATCAGGCTTTGAATTCAAAACATAAATAAAACAACGTCTAAAATCTTTTTTTTTATTCCCAAAACTAACTACACGTAGTTACATCACCATGAATTTCAATATTTGTCAATATTTTACAGAAACGATATGCGTAGTAGTTATTGCTCCTATGCTACGAACTAGCATCGAGTCCATAGCTATACAATAGTCGGAAATATCTGTGCACCTGAGGGCCTACTCCGAAAATAGAAAATCGAAATTTGCATCGTACCGTCCCTCTCGCTCTCGTATAAAATAGTATAAGCGTCAGAGGGGCGGAACCACACGAAGTTCGATTTTAGAATTTCGTAGTATTTTTATTTGATATCGTCGGAGGGTCAACAAACAACGCAAATGATACGCCGTGTTTTCCTTGATTTCCGGTAACTTCGGCAGACGGCTCAGTTCATCGATAGAAACTACCTGGTAATTAACTTTATGGTATAATAATAATAACTTCACAATCATTATTAAAGGTCAGATTGTAAGATTCACAAACTTGACGAGTAACATTGACGTGAGACGTAAGAGAGCCAAAAAAAACTCATTTTTACCCGACTGCGAAGAAGGAGGGTTATGTGTTTGCCTCGTATGTACGTAAGTAAGTATGTATGTATTTCTATTCCTATGTCCTCTCGTAACTACTCAACGGCTGAACCCATTTTGTTTTCTGTTTAGTAGCTAACTTAAAGTTCAACAGTCGGGACCCATTCAAATCTTGACCAGCTCAAAAATTCTTAGTACCTAATGGGTCCCGACTGTTGAACTTTAAGTTAGCTACTAAACAGAGTTCTAGCCCACTATATAGGCTTGTTTTCTTCGTTTTAGTATTTTTAAGGCAGTTGGGTTTTTTATTTTTTAAATTTATTGGTTTATTTAACATTCTTTATGTGCGAATTAAAACAATTAATTTACAAACTTAAAAAAAAAGTTTAACACTGTTTTACTGCGCATCTATTAGTTATCTTAATTCTTGATCATCTTTGAAACAGTAATTTGTTCTGTTGAATGATTCCAGATTGACTACCAGATGGCTAAGTGGTTAGAGAAACTGACTACAAAGCTTGAGGTCCCGAGGTTCGATCCCCGGCCGGGGCAGATATTTGTATGAATAATACGAATGTTTGCTATCGGGTCTTGGTTGTTTAATATGTATTTAAGTATGTATTTCTCTAGATTTCTCTATATAAGTATGTTTATCCGTTGCCTAGTACCCATAGTACAAGCTTTGCTTAGTTTGGGACTAGGTCAATTGGTGTCAAGTGTAAGTGTCCCATGATATTTATTTATATTTATTATTTATTTATTATTATTCCTTAAAGTTAACGAAAATAAAAAATAACACTGTAAGAGAAGTGAAAAGCATAGATATTTCCAACAGTGTATAAATTATTTAATACCTATTCTATACAATTATTGTATTAAATAGTACAAAATGCACATTTGGACAGCAAAAAAAAAAGATAATTACTGGCATTTATTCTCAGAATATTTGTTATTTGAGCTATGGGTATAATTCATCAAAGGGTATATTGTTTACATAAATCGTTCTAAAAAAGTTTGTTATCAAAAAAATATCTTCCGCAGATGGTCTGCAAACACAGGCTTTGTCTTCAAAGGCCGTGCAGATTCATTTGCGTAAAGCAATGTATTAAATTTGAAATACTTAACTGAGCCCTGTTATATGTGAAAATTAGTCTGGCATAAAACATACCATAATTATGCTAGAACTATTATTTAATATGAATTTCGGTCCTGAGCGAACAATTTCTTTACCTTCAAATGCTTTAATTATTCTTACTTAGCCCTATATTTTGGAAACCAGTTGTTTCTGCGCATAAAATAACATTTTATGGCGAGTTTTTTTATTACAACATCTATCGGTAAATTTCCAATCTCATTTCGTCAGACAAGAAATTATTTATTTTCAATTTCACTTCATAATGAAATTGCAGAAACAATAGAGAATGCTTTTTAAATTACTATTAACTTACATCAATTCTTCTTAAAATTATTTTGTACATTTGTTATAAATATTTTTGGTATGTCTATTGTTAACTAACGGATTCCATTCTCCGAAGCAAACTTGCTATTACAATCCACGTTTAAATATTTCTAAATTTATTTACAGTCGCAATATGCCTCTACACTTAGTTATAATTAAATTATGGCTCATTTACACGTCTTCCACTATTTCTACCATCGTAGACCAAGATTATTTCTCGTTGGCCCAAAATGCAAAATCATCTACTCTCATATTCACTTGCAGTTCCAGTTTATATACTACAGTTGAATGAATACTTCACCTTTTGCACACAATTAGCATTAAGAAAAAAACAGAAACATGTAGAATGTTGTCTATATATGCATTCAAGTATCAGTATGGCCGATTTAATCAAATCGTCACTACGTTGAAAAAATGTCGTACCTATCTAAAACCAAGATGTCAACAAAATTGAACCTTGACGTAATGTTCATAAAGTTTATTCTCAATATTTATCTATTTTGAGGTACTAGTTTTTTTTAATAGTGACGAAATTTAAAGTGAAAATGCTACGATAAGTCAATCTAAACCAAATCTAAACAGCCAAATATTCTTGAAGATCAAAGTCCTTCTACCTTTTTTGTTTTTAAAAAATGGTAACAAAAGAAAAAGGCTGCATTAACTAAAAAGCGATCAGTAGCACTTTGAACTGTAATTTAGTTATACAAAGCTTCATTGCATTTAACTTTATATTTTTTTATTAATATAAATATAATACATTTCTAAAATTAAATTATTATTTCTAATGAAATGGCATTATGAGTCTTGTCATGCACGTCAAAAAAAAAACAAGTATCGCGGGAAAGTATGAGGGCATAAACTTTAAATTTTGAAGCCGTGTCCAAGCATTTAGTTAATATTTTAATAATTTTGCTTTATTTCCTCGCATTATTGGAGAAAAGCACTATACTCGTATTTATATGCCTCAGCGGAAATGGCAATTCGTGGATTCGCTACGCTTCGTCCGTCAGACTCTAGGTACCCATCCACGAATTGCTTTTTCGCGGCCCCTGCAATAATGTACCTACTATTAGGTTTCGTTTTCAGACTTTAGAACAGCGCAAATTAATTAATTAATAAATGTATAAATTAATGTAGGTAGTTATACAGTTGCTGACGTCAAATCTAACAAAAAAGGTACTTGAAGATTCTTTAAGGCTATTTTAGCTCCTTTTTTACTGTAAAAATCATATTTAAACGACTGAACGTCATTTTATATAGCGAATGAATGCACGACAAAGGCATATAAAGAACATTGCTTAAAATTACCAGCTGGTCTCTTCTTCTACATAAAAGTAAATAGTTTCATGGCACGGCTGGTAGCGTTATACAGTCAAGTTTAAATATCTTTTCCGTCAGAAACGACGTCTTAGATTCATCGCATTCACACACCGTCCACAATGTTGAAGCTTTTACCTCGTTACGACTAGATTTTGAGATCATATTGAAAGCGAACTATTATAGCTAACTTATACCTACATGGTAAATAAAAATAGTCTCAAATATTTTAATTACTAAGGCATCCAATATACAGTATAGTTAGCAGCTAGAACTTGGTCATATAGAAAATGGTTGCTTGACTAATTTTACACTTGTTAGTTCAAAATTAATCCGGTTTTATGGGCTAAAATAAAGTTTTTTATTATTTTTACTACAGTAATAGTAATGTCTGTCGGTGTCAACTTTCTACCTTATTATTATATACTAGCTGTTTTGCTTTATAATTTGTTTACAATAGATGGCCCTGTTGTACAGAAACAAATGCACGCCGTTCTAGACAAATAATGAGATATTATATAAATGAGAAACGACACTGAAACGACACTGAACATTTACATATTTTTATTCATAACAAAAGACAGATACTTATATTGGACACCAGGCTAACTATATAATTAAAAGATCCCGCATTAGCTAAGCTATTGACTGTCGATGCAAATTATATTCACTATCTCCTTAATGTTATTAAACATTCGTCTGACGTGTGCGTTTAGCTTATCAAGTAAATGTGTTCTAATGTATCTATTGAATGTATTGCATACATGTCCCTCCTATCGACGCGTGCGCCTACAAACCTATGCCTACTCAAATTTGTAACTTCCATCGTGCTCTGATTTGGCATTTCGCTCAAATTCATTCCTAGCGCAGTCCGTGTGCAGTTTATGCAAATTCGATAATAAAAACCAGTGCTCGGGATTAAAATTGATTATTTTAAGTGAAAAAAAACTAGACCAACTCACGATTATCAACCACCTAAGAAAAGGATATGCTGAAAAGATCGAAACTAGTCGGACTAGTCCTGACTTATAATCGTGAGTGAAAAAGTTTCAATAATGCTACCTTCCCAAGACTATTGCGCTAGTACAGTAATATCTGGTTAAAACAGTAAAAAAGGGAGTACTTTGTGAGTCTGGCAAGAAAAAAAACGTTAAAATTAACTTGACAAGTGTTCACGAAGTCGATCTGAACAAAAATCTGTCTCGATTCTATTAGATAATAAACAGTTTTTTTGCATACTGCATACGAACGTCGCATCGGACCATCTTACAACTACTCGTACACCAACATATTCATTCGATGCTACAAACAACAGTTTATCTGACAGAGAGGAGAGAAATCCAATGTTCTTGACTAAACTAAAATCAACTAAACACCAAACTAGCCATCGGCCGAGAATACGAAAGATAACCGTATGCGGCTCTACTATATTAAGTGTGATATAGCCTTGGTATTCTTTTACATAGAAAAGAGAAATAGATTTTAAAGTTATTGTGAACCTGGACATGCATAAATTGCTCGTCAAACATAAAGCCCAGTTTAGACCTGCAAGAAAAATCGTGCAAGTAGCATTAGGTACAATACGATGCTCGATTGACCACTACAATCTTGTTGCTTGACGGCCTCGCAATGTAATGCAACTTGCATGATTTTTCTTGCAGGTCTAAACTGGGCTTTAGAAACAGATTCAAAGACGGGAAAAACCTCCGCGGCTCCGTCATTTCACCTCATTCCTAAGTGTATAGCAATTTAGGAATCATAATCATTTTACTACCACTCTCGGGGCTACACTACTAAATTCACTCTATATTTTGCAACGTGGGCGCCGGGAAAGGAATGCAAAGTGCACTAAATAAAAGCACAAAATAAAGTAGAGAACAGACTCTGATATATGTATACAGAATGAAACCTAAGTATAATGTATAATTAAAAGGATGCATACACCTATACGCACCCTCCGGTATACAGATACAATGAAAAGCAATGCAGCCTCTTGAAACAAATGGCCCGTTTCGGCCACATTGTAGCGGCCGTGATTAACTCGAATGATGATAACGAGCAGACTAGACTAGAAGAGTATGTAGGTTTTAGTCTTAGTCCAGAGAGTGGTAGTAATTATGGGAAGAAAGAGTTTTAAAAAGTACCTGATTGACCAAGATTCGCTCCAAAACACGGGGATAAGACCAAGTAGGTCGATTGACGCCTACGAAAACTCTACATAGCAATTTTCAACGAAATTGTTAGAGCCGTATCGAGATCTACTACTAGGTATACAAGAATTGTTCGTTTAAATGTTTTAGATTAGATAGATAGGTACGAGTATAATTTAGAACTCATTCATAAAACCAAGAAGTTGTTCTCATTCTACAGATGTCACAGGAGCATATTGCAATATCGCAAGGAAGTTTTTGCTATTATACGGAACAGGGTTAAGTTTTTATGGGTGTTTTTCCGATCCTTGGTCGAGAAGTCATGATGTCATCTTCCGATATATTACGCTGGAGGCATTACGTTCCTGTGCGAAACAGAATGTAATATTTATGATACAGCACGATAAATGTTTGCACTAATTATTATCTCCAAGAGATATTGCGCGTACATTTATCTAAATCTGTGTTGACGTACTTTTATCCGATAGAAAATCTTTAGAATTCAAAAAATACTTTCAGGTAAACCACAATCGGTAAAATAAGTAGGTAGATGTGATTTCGGCTATCTATGGGTGCTCAACTATTTTGGCATCCGTGTTTAAGAAGTACCTAATAGTTAGGTACTACGCTTCCACCCAAATTTAATGGTTGCTTGGGCGATAGGTACCTATCTATTATGACTGATCGGAAGTACAATGTGGGCTATCTTTGCTTGTATACCAAAAATAACTGATCTAGTTTAAAAATCGTTAATAGTAAAACAATGTGAAAATTAACGTAGCTGTAGTAACATCGAAGGAATAGTTTATCTTTCATTGCTTTCGAAAATACGACCCAAACAACAAATGGGTTTGATTCATGAAGCATCAGATGCCGTTGAAAAAGTACGGTGAGCAGATTTCACAGTGATCATTACTTTATCCATTTTAGTAGGTATTTCTACAAAAACGTAAAATGGACTAGAAGAGTCACTAATGACTATGAATGACACAATTTCCGGACAGGGGACCGATTTTTGTAACCGCATCTTGAAAATATACCTACTAAATAAGCTATAAAATTACCGTTGACAAAATTTTCGACTAGTTGACCAAAATAATTAGAGGTGTTTTTATCACTCTACCTACTCATATTTCAAACTCAACTACGCTAATTGTCTTTGTGTTCGTTCATTACGTTATTTCTAGACTTAGGACATTGACGTAGTTATAAACAACTTATCAGTTCACCTTGTTGGGGACCTGCCTTTATTGGATTTGTTTTAGAGATTAAACTACTACGATATTTTAAGCCGACGAGGCTAAGCGTTATATCAGTGCTGATTAGGAGAGTGGTTTGTTTAATATGATTATTAGAAAAACATGTGATTTTAGTTAGTTTTACAGACGACTAAAGGTCGGAGCCCGTAGTCATGTCTGTATGAAAGCTGAAGTTTAAAAAACGACTAAAGAGCGAATCTTTGAGCACTTTGGTCACTCTGTTAAACATCATTAGTATTCCACGTGCACAACGGAAAAAACTAGTCGCAAGAATTTTGATCACGCTAAATTTAGTTTAATTAGTCATTTAGTAGTCATTAGTTTAGTTAGTCGCCCGAGTATTTAGAACTAAGTACCTACCTTTCAGGGTCCCAAATACTTATCTCTTCTCAGAAGCTACTGCCACTAGACTGTATCTGTTCACCGTCCTTTACAGTTTTATTAGCTATACTTAATTTGTTAAGACTAGAAGCACTAGAACAATTGTCCGGGGAACTTACACGAAGAAATCAAATTCAAATATATCAGCAATTTTATGATGGCTAGATATTGCATAAATGAGCATTGACGTAATAAGTAATAAAAACAAATAAACTAATTAATACTTTTTTTTCTTAAGCTCCTTTTGGACAGTTGTCATGATGTGGTTGCCAGCTCCCCGAACATTTTTAAGATTAAAATCCCTACCAAATTAATACTCTAATAACTAAATCTAAATACAAAAATAACTTTTTACAATTTTTTAGTAACTAGCTATAGAATACGCAATGACTAGATGCACTCATCCTTTGGTTTTAAAAAAACCGCGACTAGACTAGATAGTTTAATACTAGAAATTATAAATAAAGCGACGCAGTCGGATTCTATCAAACATTTTTATGTACAGCTATGTACAAATCTTGATTATTGGCCCGACCATAAATCTAATATTTACATAAATTAAAATGTATAACCAATTTCAAATTTGTGTTTTGATATAAAAGGTGCTTAAAATATCAAATTCCAATGTCACTTTAATTTACTGTTGAGTTCATAAATATATTATGAGCATTTCATTTTGAAAAATATTAGTAAGTATATACATTTCTCAGTTTTCAGTTGCTTACATATTTTATTAGGCTTGGTCAGATTAATATGAGAATATGACAGTTGATATGTGCACATATTTTCAATTGATATATCTGTTTATACATCTGTATAATATGTGCTTTTTATGTACATTGAATTGAAACCTTGGGTAGGTATGCTCATATATTTATGAACTCGATTTTTCTTTTACAGATCTTTTAGTATCTAGTTTTGTTTTTAATGCAAGAAACCACCGTTGTATTAGAAAGAAGTTTCGGAAATATGTTCTACGTTAAATTTGAAGACTTGTTGCTTTAACTTTTACTCAAAAGTTTTGAACTTTTATACCGTAATACATTAATATACCGTTAGTATTCACATTGTCGAATTCACATTTAAAAAAGTACATTTTCTAGCATTACTAATATTTTACATATGAATTTATATTTATTGGAGACTGGCCAATGACAAGACTACATGCAGCGTATTACTTCACTGCTATCCAAAACAATCAAAATATCTTTTTACTGAAGAATATTTTTACAAAGAAGTGAGATTTTTGAACAATAAAACTTGCTAATCGCAAAATGTGTATAGCAAACAGGTGCATAGTAACGCACATAACATATGTATCTTAGGGAAGAGTAGATCATAAGTTTTTGCAAAATGATCCCTTGTATCAAATCGTAGCATAGCACAGCAGTTAATGTTAATAAGCCAACTTGTAATTTGTCCAGCCAAAGAACTTAGTCTATGTCCATGACGAGCTCGGGCTACCTCAACACATCACTTGTCACGAAGCACGAGAACTCGTCATCACTTATGTCTCAGAATTTGAGCATGATGGTATCATCCTGTATCACGCCCTTGCCGCAGCCGTCGCTAGGGAACGCGCTGGGCGCGGGCTGGGCTCATGTACACAAACCAGAGTTATCTACAAGAGATCGCGCCAACACATCAGCAGCCGCGATGTCACTGACCTTCCCCTCGAAGTGTCCTCGGACGTGGAACATAAACTCCGCTTTGCCGGCGAACTCTTGTCTACACATCAAGCACAAGTGGTGTGCGTGCGTATGTTGCCGTTCTGGGGCGTAGTGTGTATGTCCGTGAGTGAAGTAAGCACCACCGTTCGCGGTTTCGTTGACCACGGTAGCGGTGGATACTGAGGCTGTTGCGATGCCGTGCCCGTTCAGTATCTGCTGGTTCTGGTTGTGATGATGAAGCAGCTGTAGCTTCTCTTGGTTGGATAAGTGGACTTTTTCTTGTTGCTGTAATGGCAAAATTATGATGTTAGTTCGATGAAATAATCGCAAACTATTTTACATAATATTTCGCAAGGGGTTAAAAACACCTGGCATTCCAGTCTAGTATGAACAATTTGCCACTGCTCAGATAGACCTTGAGAACGTTAACTACGATGGAGTCAATTTCTCTTTGGGTGGCAAACGAGGAAGTGGTCAAGTAATAGTATCGAAAATACAAACTGAAACATAGATGCACAGAAAAACCAAAAAAAGAGACCAGCGCTGGGAAGTTGTTTAGAGTTGGAATAAAAAAAAATACAAAAAGACTCCAAAAACCAATCTTCAAGTAATAGTAATTAAGCAGCGCCACCCATGGATACCAGCAATGCTAGAGCATTGCACATGGTTGGAAGTCTAGAAGACTAAGATAGAATACCTCATGCGCCCGTAATTTCACCAGCTGTCTTACTGGACGGCCGGATAGTCAAGTAGTTAGAGGATCTGACTATTAATACGAATGTTTACGGTCGAGTCTTGGATATTTAAGATATATTTAAGTATGTATTTATTAGCATTTAGCAGTTTTTACTCCCCATGTCAAAATACAGCAGCGCTAGTACCGTTACTAGGCGATAGGATCAGCAATTAAGGTGGTGGTAACTATCTGGTCGAATGTTTCACAAGCTCCTACAACTTTATCCTTCAGGATAATAGAGGTTCATATAGAAATTTTCTCAAATTCCTACGGAATAGAAAACTATCCAGTTTTTTACTCTTTCAAGACAGCAAAGCACTGGGATAGGTAAAGCGAATTCTATAACAAAGTGAAATGTATCTATTTCTCTGTGTTACTGCCACATCAGCATTCACTCTTCACTGAACACAGAACACGATCCGTACCGTAACACAGACCTGATGCGTCGCCTGCTGCATCTTATCTTGCAGCAACTTGGTATCTGGCAGGTGGGACTTGGCGTGGGCGCTCCACTCCTCCCTGGTCGCAAACAGTCTGCCGCAAAGCTCACAAGACCAGGATACCACCATGCCAGCCGTCGCCGCTGCCACTGCTGCTGTCGCACTCGTATGGACCAGGTTTGTGTTCTGGAGATGACAATGTTAGATATAAGTAAATATTTTCAGTGACCAGAATTCATAGACATTGTCAAGCTGATAGATATATCATCTTATTGAACTTAACTCTAATTCATCATCATCAATTATTGTCATTTATCAGCAGAAACAAGCTCCGATACCCATTCGTATCGTAAAAGAAATAAAGCAGGCTATGTATTTAGGTTAACGAGTGCTATAGTGATATTTTTTGTGCGAAATTATTAGCACTCGAACATGTTTTCATAATTTTTGCCATTCAGACTTTTCATAAATGACGTAAAACATTTATATAAAAAGCATGCAAATCAAAGATCACCAAAACCATGCATTTGATTTGTTTTTTTTTTTTGATTTTGTAATATTCAGTGAAATTTACCGTGAAATTGTGCCCAGGTACTTGGCACACCTGAATTGACTGTTGGTGCGTGTGTTGTTGTTGTTGCTGTTGTTGTTGCTGCTGCTGTTGCTGTTGTTGTTGTTGTTGCTGCTGTTGTTGCTGTTGCTGCTGAGCGGCAGCCGCTATTTCTGCCTGACTCGGCTTTGTGTCCTCTTGTTTTGTTAGTTGTGGTTTAACGTCGTCGAGTTTTAATGCTGAAAGTAATAACAGAATTTAAATTTGAATTTAAATGTGGCTCATAAACAACTGAGTAAACATTTGTAATCTTAGCGAAGTTCTATTTCTAGATTCATGTATTTTAATCGATTTCGTAAGTAGGGTGGCTTACGTGGTATGGAGATGGTTCGTTTTCCCAAAGGCGCTATATTCGAGGGTGTTATATGTTTTAGCTTATTCATATGAAGCACCAGTTTATCCCGTCGTGCAAACGCTTTGTTGCAAACCTCACAAACGTATGGTTTCTCTCCTGAAAAAAAAGTAATCAAAAATGTTATGTACCTAATTATATTGTATGTAATTTTACATCTAATAGAAAAAAAATCTTTACAATTGGAGAAATTAAGTGTATGTGGGTAAATGCTCCATTTTATTTTCACAAACTTGTTCATACTGCCGTTCATTTGCCCGCAGCTTTGTCTGCCAAGAATTCTTTTATCGCTATGCCGCGGGAACTATGCAAATTTCCGGGATAAAAACTATGTTATGTCCTTCTCAGGGTCCCAAATTTTCCTCATACCAAAGTTCATCTAATTCCGGTTGATAGTGGCATTAAAATAATCACTGATATAAACTAAAAGTTTTCGGCAAAAAAGATATATAAAAAGTGCGCTTACCAGTATGTATTCTCATGTGGATCGTCAATTTATCCTTACGCGCTAGACCTTTCCCGCAAACGGTGCATTCAAACGCTTTGCTACCTGAAACAACTACTTTTGATAAAAAAACAGCTAACCCTTCACAATCAGAGGCTACTTTAGAAACTGAGTAAAAAATATTATTATCAATACCTTCATTCGTAGAACTGGTGGGTTTGATAGCTGGGTGTTTTCTTACAGATGAGCCTTGCAAAGCTTTCAGTCTGGTCCCAGGGTGCATTGACCCTCCTTCAGCATACGGCTCCGTGAATGGGATCAAATTCGGCCTGGGAATGTTGTTTGTTACTTCTGGCGACCTGGTACCGATATTTTAACGATGTTACTTTACTTGGAACTTAAAAAAACACCTGAATATTTATCGTATTTTGTAATTATGTTTTAAAGAATGCGATTGATGGCGTATATAATACCTTATTTGTAGCACACATTTAAAATAAAGGCATTTGCGTTTAAATCACGCAGGAGTTTCAGCTTAACTAGGATAAACGCTCGGCTCATCGGATCAAAAATCCTCAAGATTATACTGAGCACTGAGTCGTTTCTTTATGGTCAAAAATCTCACCAATTTCCGAGGCTCTGCAGCACTCGAACGCCTCCTTCAAAGCCCATGCCGACGTCATCAGGTACCGTGAAGGTGCTATCGGGTCCGCCAGTGCTTGAACTGACTTGCGGCACTTTGATGGGAGAGTTGATGGTGGCGTAGTGATGCTGGGTCGAGCTGACGGTGGGTGGGGACGGGTGACCTTGGTGCGCGCTGGCGTTATTCTGAGCTTGTTGGGTGGCCAACAGTTGGTAGAAAAACAAATGAATAAGTATGGTGCTGTTTGCAAATAAGGGCGAAGGAGGTGTAGATAGAGATACACAAAAGATTTCGTGTAATTGGTTGAATAAGGTAAAATCAGGATGTACATTTTCTAAGTAAGACGAAAACGGTGGCTCAAATAAAGCTGCTTTTCCACCAATAATGTGCGAGGATGTGTTGCAAAGAATGTGTTTTTCATTAACCAATAGAAACATTTCATTTACTTCACCTCGCTCCGCTCAGCTGTTTCCACCAGAGATGTGCGAGGCTTTATAACAACTTATAACGTATTATAACGAATTATATTAGACTTCGCAAGTTTTAAAGCTGTGTATTTCATTCTTCCAAAAATTTGGCTTGCTGGTAGAAACTAGCCATCGAACAATAGGGCTCTTCCATGACTGAATTCGTATATGAGAACTAGCTAAGTCCGACCTTAGGCTTTAATATATTATCCTAAGTTATAAGAAGAAATTATATTTTAAGTGGTTATACTTAAAATAATTTCAGGACTGACCATTGATCGTACTTTTTTTTGTCGTTAACTTCAGCAATCAAGGCATATATAATAATATTGAACTTTTTGTCAAACTTAAAACCTAAAATTGCTAAAAGTGGCTCCAAAGTGGTAACGTTTCGTGTGCTCTGCCTACCCCATTTGGGAATACAGGCGTGATGTTTGTGTGTGTGTTGAACTTGGCTCTGTTTCCCATTTATGTTTCGATGAGATTTACTTTACTAGCACTCACTTGCATTTCTTGATGATGACGTGAAGCATTATTTGTATTGTTAGTTTGTTGTTGCTGATGTTGCTGTTGTTGTTGCTGCTGCTGTTGTTGTTGTTGCTGTTGCTGTTGTTGTTGTTGTTGCTGCTGCTGTTGCTGCTGTTGTTGTTTGATGAGTTCAAACTTTTCCTTTTACAAAACATAAGAAGTTATTACTACCTTTTAATAGTCGTCTCCCAATGCCTTCGTTTGTTTCTCTCATAGTAAGATGATTGGTTCTGATGATTGATTTGAATGAATTTACCGTGCAGCAATGCTTTTATGGGTGCATGTTTGTTGAAGTCAAATCTAAAGATGAATTTCAAAGAAGTTTCTTTCTTAAACAACTGATCAATAAGAATTATTTTAAACCAATAACTTTTAGTTTATTAAATATTATGCTCTTACTTGTTGTTGTTGTTGCTGCTGTTGTTGTTGTTGTTGTTGTTGCTGCTGCTGCTGCTGTTGTTGTTGTTGTTGTTGTGCTGCTGTTGTTGCTGCTGCTGTTGTTGTTGCTGTTGTTGCTGCTGTTGTTGCTGCTGCTGTTGTTGTTGTTGTTCCCGTCTTGCAGCGGCCGCGGCTTGCGCCATGTGTTGTTGCACGGCCACGTGCGCTTCTAGATACGCGGTCTTCTGCGCTTCCGTCATTTTATCCATGTTTACCGTACCGTCCTGTTGGAAAAATCATTTTTACTTCTCATAAGCTTCTCATACTCGTAAAGTTCATGTTTATGCTGGATCTAGGCGACATAAAATTACTTTTTATGCTCTAGTGCATAAAGTAAAATCTTCGTCTAAGACCAAGGCAATCAGGTGTAAACAGCCACAAGCAAAGAAGTTTCTACATATTTATATCAAACTAAAAATCAATCAAATCAATCAAATAGATCAATAAAAATATAATTATAATTGTAATACGTGAACAATAAAAGGTAGGTACATAGTAAGGGAACAATTTTTTCCAATGTTGCTATTTCATTTCCTCGCCATCGAAGTGAAAGCAGAGTGTAAAACTTCATTAAACCCATTTTCCCCTCGACGTGTCTATCCACCCTCGCTGTACCGGCTCGGGTGGCTATATGAACGTCTTCGGAAAAATGGCTCGTTTTATGCTCTCGTTGTACAATTTACTATTGATATTTTTTCTTTCACCAAACAAGGGGCTGACTGCGAACAGGAATAAAATGATGCCAGTTAAGAAGTTGATTGAGTTTTCATTTGTCAGCAAATGGACTGAGGATCGTGATCAATTTAATTTAATTTTGATCTTCATTTTCTATTATGATTCTTGCAGTCTTCCTGATAATATAAAAGCACTCTAGCTTCTGTAGTTTTTTCAACCCACAGATCTAATAATAAGAGGAATAAATAACACTTCAGGAAAAAAGCTCAATCTAAAGGTCAATATAATGGGTTATTGCAGATATGGTGTTGAAAAATGATTAATGTTTCATTGGCGAGTACAGTTATTTGTAGGTACGAAGAAACATATGCTCATTGACAGTGGAAGAGGCGAAAACAGTAACTATCGATTGTGGAAAGAATACACAAAATAACGTATCTAAGTATTACTCTTTTATTACTTCTATAGTTGTATCAGCGGCTTATTCAGTCAAAAAAATAATTACCGCGTCACACGGCGTATTTTTTAAAGTGCAGGCGAGACACGTTTCATGAATCCACGGCGCCGCAAATCCTCAAAAAGGTGATACAACAGTGATTGAATCTTGTTTGAGGCTCGTTCACATCGCATCGGCTGCGTGTAAAAAACACTCTGATACCCACTACTTACCCTTTTTACCTAGCCATGACCGTAACAAAAAAGATTTTTCTTCCAATCATTACAAAACATTCGCTAAGTCTGCCGAGGGTGGCACGCTCACCCCGGCGACAGTGCCGCCCTCGCTGTCATTCCATTACACCCTATGCTTGCTTAATTGCCCAAATTCGACACGGGTTCAATGACCTGCGGGATGCTTCTGGACAACCTGATTTGGTTAATTTTTAAATGCAGCCAGTTGTGCAATTATTTTTCGTCTTGGGTCAACAATCTCAAAAACTTTCAAATTGAGCTTTTGTACCTTTACACGTTCAACACATTTTTGTGGTTTATATTTTGGAAAGCTGTTGTGTGCTTAACGACACGCCTAGGAGTTTTTATTAAAATGTCCCTAAATTAAAAAATAATTACAAACTACTGCGGAGGAATCTTTTGTAGACGATGTAGAGGTAATTTTTAGTAGAATCCCGGAATTTCAATTTAACTGCGGAATTTAATGATTTACACGTGCGAAGCGAATGTTCATTCTTCTAAATAAGTCAACTTCTATGCATGCCATACAGGTAGGCCGGCAAAACTCAAAAAGTATCGAATTTAACTAAATTCCGTATCGCCGTTCATTGTTTGAATATCCTAGTCCCCTAAAGATAAGGGACGTTCCCTAACGAGGGTGGAGGGAGCGTTATCATGCACTGATTAAAAGCAAACTCAAGGGCCCAGCCTGAGGGCCCAGCGCTGGGGTAAGGGGTACCTATGCAAAGTACGCGAGTGCATTGTATTTGACTACTCGCAAGTAAAGTCATTGTCATCTCGGGAATAAGACATGTTATGATATTTTTAACCGACTTCAAAAAAGGAGGAGGTTCTATGTTCCAATGTTTGTATTTTTTTTATGTATGTTCACCGATTACTCAGTCAATTGTTGACCGATTTTCAAAATTCTTTTTTTATTCGAAAGAGTACTCTTCTGATGATGGGATCCTAGGGAAATCGAGAGCAAACCTCGAATTTTATAAGCAAACCTATGATGATTTTGGCATTTTGAGCATTAAGATAAGCATTTAAATTCAGAAAGTATCATTTAGTAAACTGTACCTGATGAAGAAGACCGTAGATGACCAATGGAACTCGTCAAAGCTAAGTAATGCTCGCTCGTCATGAGGCGAACCGAAACGATCATGATTAATATACCTAAAGAAGCGACTAAGAAGAAGCTTTAAGTTAATGATTCTTTCGAACTGATCTGATGGTGAAGCCGGAAGGTATAGGCAACTTGTTAACAAAAAAGTAAAACCGACTCCAAAAAAATAACAAAATAACTAAATACGGAACCGACTACAAAACCCTTTTCTAGGTACCTAGTTACTAGCTCGAAGTCGGTGACTCAGCACGAGCCAGCAGGAGTGAAACAATAGTCGTCTACCTCACCTACATACTATGGGTTGAGTCGGTTTTAGTTTTTTGTTAAATATTTTCTTTATTTCTCACTTTTATTCACATGTTATTGATTTAGAAAAAATATAAGAATTGTTCAAATAAATAAATAAATAAATATCACGGGACAATTCACACCAATTGACCTAGTCCCAAAGTAAGCTTAGCAAAGCTTGTGTTATGGGTACCTACTAAGCAACGGATAAATATAATTATATAGATAGATACATAGTTAAATACATATTAAACACCCAAGACCCGAGAACAAACATTCGTTGGTAAATGTCCTTGTTTTTGACATGATGAAATACTTAATCGATTACACACTGCTATCTCCTTTATTGCTAAGTAGCTTTTGCCCGCTGCTTCGCTCGTGTTAAATTTGGGGTAACATACTTTTACTTTCTGCGATCCTTTTTTCGTGATTGATTTTTCGGAGGATTACATGGAAATACAAATACAGAAAGACGTTGTTTTGCACAGATGGTGCAAATTTTGAAATTCAAAAATAAACCTACGTCATAATTCGTACCAACTTTGAAACCACGGAACAGAAAAAACTAGTTTGAAACCCTGTTTCGCTGATTCGGGGCTAGAATTTTTGAAAAAGTTAAAGTATTACGCGTTTCTATTTCCCGCGATTTCATACACGATATAGGATTATATCCCGAGAAATTGTTAAGCTCCCGCGGGACCTGAATTACTGTTATGATCTATTTTAATATTCTTAATTTTCGATGTAAAAAAATAGTCTATGTCAATCAGGGATAGTGTAGCTTTCTATTTGGTAAAATAATTATTTAAATCAGCTCGGTAGTTTCAGAGATTATACTTTGAAGCGAAAATATAAATCCCATTTATTCCCTATCCCGTGGGAGTTTTGATAAATCATGAAAATTATTTTTAGCTGTTACTTGCAAATTTTAGCTGTTACATGAAAATTATTTTTAGCTGTTACTTCAAATTGTTTTTAGCTGTAACAATTGAGGAACATATAAGTATTCCAAATTTCAAGTTTCTAGGCCCAGCGGTTTGGGCTGTGCGTTGATCTATAAGTCAGTCAGCCAGTCAGTTTCTTCTTTTATACATTTAGATGACGTATATTACAGGTAAGGCAATAATTATAATCTACTAGCTGTTACCCGCGGCTTCGCCCCTATTTTTTATTGTTTCACACAAACCATGTCCTGACATTATTCCTGATATAGTCCTGACATTGTTGTTATTATCGAATTTAGTGCCGTCGCGTTCGTTCGGAAGTTATGCGCTTACATACATTTCGGTGATTCATTTTTATTTATATAGAAGATTTATAATAATATAGATAGATAATGAATTAAGCAGGCTTTAGTCGATCAAAACTTAATATTGAATATTTACTGCAGTTTCAAGTTATCAAGACAAAAGTTGAGAACCCTTTTGTATAACTGTACGCATTTTTTAAAAATAAATATATGGACTTGATATTAGTCGGTGGAAGTCATGAGCATGGCACCGAACGTGGATACGAGTAAATAGTGAGTAAGTTAGAGGAGCGATCAGTGAAGTAATAAATAAATATGGTAGAGTGCTTTAATATAGCTAGTTATATATATTATAAGATCTATCAACACTTTCGGAAAGACCTATTGTCAATAATAACTCGTCAAAAAGAAACTTGGCAGTTGTCATATTTAACGTCAAAAAAACTGACAATTACGAAGGTAATAAATAAAGCTGACGTTTAATTTTTGCCCTTTATTGTCGCTTCTTACCCCGTAATTCCACATATCGAAGAAAGAATCGATTTGCATCATGATGATGTAAATAATACGAGATACACTGCACTAATTACAACTAAAACAATATCACAAACAACAAAACCATTGTTTGCATATTAATTAACTATCAAATTAATTTAACCGCTTAATTGACAAAGCTACCAGGTTGTCAGAAACACTTAGCAAGCAGTACACGACTTGCGCTGTTACGTCACGCATACAGAATGAAAGTACCAGGGGGTGCGAAATTGCAAAGAGTTCTCGAGACGTCTTGACGCGGCCGGCCCTATGCACTCGGTGTCGACGGTGCATCGATTGACTTTCCCCTTCGAGACGCACACCTCAATCAGGAAATCCTATTCCTCTATACCCTGTCAAATTGGCTAAACTGCCCTTGGATAAATTAATAAGTGAAAAGCTAAACTAAACTAAACAAGGAGTTAAATAAGCAGCAGTTTGTGTCTTTTTCACCTTGAAATCATTATGTTTTTAGTAGGTAGCAAGGCTTCTGAACCGAACCGATTACTAGCATTTAGAAGAGTTCTTTGATATAAGTAAAGCCTGGTGAGTAATCTGTCCTGTCTGCCATTAATTTGCAATAACTTCGTGGCGGGTGCGTACCTATCTAGTAGCATAATTTTTAAAAGTCATAAAATAATGATTGTCATAATTTTTGTTAGTCATATTTTTTTTCCGCCTAAACCGTAAATTTTTCAGAAATGTTTAATGGCCATCATGTGGAATTCTAAAGGTACGTTAAGTTAGGTTAGTTTTAAATTAATTCTGAACAATTAATGTATTCAGAGAAAAAAGAGTTATGACAAACATTACATTAGTACCTATGACTTTCAACAATTATGCGAGTCGACATGGACCCCTTCAAGTAGAAATAGAAAAAACATAAGAGACACGAGCGAAGCGGAGAGTCAGATAATAGATAGTAAAATTACGCCGGCACGTGAGGAGTTGTTTGCTCTCTAGACCAGAAATGCATCTGCAATCCCTGCAGGGCTACTACGAAACCCGAAACTCGAAGTTTGTATCGCAGCGTCCCTCTCGCTCTCGTATTAAATAGTATAAGTGTCAGAGGGACCGCACGACACGAACTTCGAGTGGAGTTTCGTAGTAGTCCTGCTGGATCTTGGTGTCCACTAGTGATGGCGCTAACTTTATATAAAGGTACTGATACATGCGAAGAAGTAACTTGTTCGTATGCCGCTTACATAGAGACCTTATAGATACTTAATTGGCCTAGGTGCCGAAGTTGTTGAACTAGCGAGAAGCATGTAGGTAGGTAATACAAGGTGAAGTTTAAACGTGAAACAAAATTAGTGTTTCTAGGTTGATACTATTAACAGGTTCCCTGTCCCGCAGCAATGTGCAGCGTTCTTTTGACACGTCCCCATAGTAGGTAATGATAAAGTAATTTTAATTGGTTATCTAGATGTGGTTCAAGAATAAAAATGATTATCCCATCCCACTAATATTATAAATACGAAAGCTTGTAAGTCTGTTTGTTTGTTACTTCATTACGTCTAAACCACTGAACCGATTTAGATGAAATTCGGTATACAGATAGTTTGCGTCCCGGGAAGGACATAGGATAGTTTTTATCCCGGAACATTGCATAGTTCCTGAGGGATAGTAAAAACCGAATTCTACACGGACGGAGTAGCGGGTAACGGCCAGTAATATAATCTCAACTCATCCCAGCCTATATACGTCTCACTGCTGGGCACAGGCCTCCTCTCGGAATGAGATAGTAAGTAAAAATAATAAATAATAAATACGTTATAAAAATTATTGTTTACTGCATTATTTACATCACTTTTCATGAGGCACATGCCTCATGGAAAGTGGACAGGGAACCTGTTAAATTGTTCATGCGATTAATTGATTTTAATAAAAAGTAAAAGCAGTAAAAAGAATGATAGTGACGTAAGTCAAGTTTTTGTGAAAAAAAAGTTATTACGGGGACGAGCTTGGCAGGAGCATCAGAATTCATATACGAACTTATTGCATTCCCACCGACATTACATCCAGGGTATACGTTCGAGTGATTGATTTATTATTTATTTATTTATTGACATGCTCAAGTCCCACACACTGCCAACTGCCACTGTCAAATGTTGCCAGTTTATTACGAATGTATTGTAAACTTTCATCCTTTTTATACGTACTGAACTTCAGACACAATCTTTCTCTTTTTTTTACAAGCTATTATTTAACTTGCCGTGTTCAATCTTGGAAGTCGAGTTCAACCCACTTTCAGTAATCGCATTGCCTTGGAATTTGTTAGCCATATCATACTATTAGGTATGCCGGATGTGAATACAAGTATAGCCAATAAAAAATGAGGAGTGGACCTATAGTCGTCTACCTGATGGGCTTCTATCACTCCTCCTGGCTCGTGCTGAGGCACCGACTACAAACTGGTACCTAGATTAAGGTCAAACAAAAAAAGGTATTATTTTTTGCTTTTCAGTTTTTCGGCGGTTCAATTTTTTTGTTATTTTTTTTTTTTTATACTTTTTTCCTCACCCTTGGGGTGTTTTTTTCCTAAATGTATATAATACCAACTTCAAGGTATACCCTATCTAATAAAAAAAGAATTATGAAAATCAGACTACTCTGTAAAAAGTTATGCCTGGTCATACAGTACAATCAGCGACTGAACAATCAATCATCCCCTGTTTTCCTACCCTTAGGGTAGGAATATTTTTTCCAAATTGAAATGGGACCACTCTCGGGGTATACCCTTTCCAATAAAAAAAGAATCATCAAAATCGAACTACTCTGTAAAAAGTTATGCGTATACATAAAAAATTACACATTTACACTGCCGGCAATTCTAAAATTGACAGTACCGAGTGAAGTTGTCAGCAAATCTTATTTTAATATTCTTTAAAATGTATAGTACACCTATTTTTATTTGAATGTAAAAATTCATTGTTTAAAGAAAACCAACGAATTTGTAGGATAGGATATTATGAGTATTAGGATAATCGATGTTATCCATTACGATTACACCAGTATACTTTTAATGCCGGACGCACTGCATAGAACATGCCTCAATCTGCGTCACTCCATGTTGTGATAAACTAATGCCCTATAGTAATTTTTATTCATGTGCATAAATATATTGACTGAAAATCCTATAGGTAAAAAGCGAGAGCTGCATTCGGATAATCCCAAACATTTCACTTCTATTTTTAGCAGTATGTGATGAGTGGGGACTCAGTTCGTAGGCGGGGGGCGTAGTAGGAATATCCTTCACCCGCTGGGTCAGGGTTAACTGTGCCCCCAGCTCGTGCCACCTTCCACCGACGACCTTGGGCCTGTGCGTTAATGCACCCTTAATGGGGGGCTTGCACTCGTGACTCGGAAGGGGGGTTCCATGTGTTGTGGGGTAGAGGTTTCGAATTAGGGGCTTTAAGCGGAGTGCTAAAACAATTCAAGGCGTCTGTAGTTTTATGAATAAAGTTGATGGTTGATATTGACGAACGGCGGCGAGACAGATGCAGCGTCGATCCATACGAGTAAAACAAAACGCCTCGGACATGCGTAGCCAACAACCAAATTTCCAAGTGCTTTACTGCGCACCGAACACCGGTGACAGTCTTATAACTATCGCATTAAAGCGGATAATGCATTGCCTTACAGAACGAGTGTTTTTGCTACAATTTTCGAACGTAATGTAACAGGATTGGGTTTGAACTTCAGTGGCGTTGGCTTAGATGGAAATTGAGTTGCTTGTGAGCCTTTTGTGTGTTTGAATAGGGTTGAGATTGTGTTGTAGTTGTTGTGGGAGGTGGGTGTTGGGTCGATATGGCCCGGGCCGCGCCGATCAATAGAGGAGAGCGCCCCACCCTGCCGGCTGCACCGCGTGCCTTCACAGCGACCCTCGCCTCTTCGACACCGCAGATTCGAAAACAATGACCCGCGCTTGCAGTTCAATGCAACTGACAAGGAGTTTGAGCATAGGGTTACCAGGTAGAAAATTTAAAAACCTAAAGAAAAATCTTGATGACCTTCAAGAAATCCTGAGAACTTGTCGCAATAGCAGATTTTTTTCACAAACATTAATAATTTTGTGCTCGATTCTGGGGTGTCAGACGCAGGCATGTTGCTTGCCGGCTTGATTTTTAAATAAGTGTCTTTATGAAAAAAAACACTGTTTCGTACCTTTTATAATAAAAAGATCTAAAAAATGTACTCCGTTTTATTGAAAATCCTGAAAAACCTGAGGTTTACAAAATCTGGTCGTAGTCCTAGAAAAGATCAGGACAAATGAACTAAAGTAACCCTAATTGGGCTTGATCTGAGGTAGGAATTCTGCACGCGTGACATTGGATGACATGTTTCAATCCAGAATGACCTACGCTTGCAGTTCAAAGCAACTGACGGGCAACGTAAAGGAGGAGTGCACGCCGTACCTACTTTTGTATCCATGGTGTACCATCTTTCCTATCTTGGGGCCTATGTCCAACAGTAGACGTCCTACGGCTGATATGATGATGATGATGATGATCTTTCCTATAAGGGCACACGGGGCCCGTGCCCAACGCTCCCGAAATTCAGTCATACTCTTTTAAAATAATTTGATGAATAGTCTTTGTTGCGAATTAAATTCATATTAATGGCGGTCTCATCATAAATTTTCTCACAGGGGACGGAAGAGCTGGCAGCTTCCTCGCACAACGTATCAGCAATATTGCTATACAGCGAGGAAATGCTGCTAGCATCTTTGGGTCCATGCCGCGGAGGGGAAACTTTTTTTTTTTAGTTATACTTAAATAAAAAATGTATTATTATATGTTAGTCAATAACTGATTAAGGATAAAATTTATTTAAGAATATAGACTAATAGAAAATACAATCATATACCTAAGATTATTATATTGTTTATTTGATTTGATGTAAAAACCTTGTGCTATCGATTACAAAGCTATTGGAACAGATACGTTAGATCGATGGCGATAATCGTAAACATTATCATCAAATAAATTGTTATATCGCATGATGTTAGATTAGACATAGGAACTTACTGTCGGGGGAATTCGTAATCGATTAAAATCATCATTATTAGAATCGATTTTTTCTTATTTATATTATGTTTGGTTTCCACGGAGCCATCCATAAGGACGACGACTTAAGAGGAACGTTTCAGGGAGGAAAAAGTGCAAAATTGTGTGGGAAAGGGGGAGGGTCTACAAATCCGTTACTTTTATCAATTCACTTCTTGACGAGAACAAATAACAAATCAAAGAAAAATAAAACCGGAGCTTGGGGACCTGAACCCTAGTTCTTTGCATTGCTAGCCATCATCTCGAGCGAGTAAGTACCTACCCACATTATGCAATAGTTAAAATATACGTATTTATTATCTTTAAGCATAGGTAAGAATCTAAAACTTCGTCAATAAGTCCTACCAAATAAAATGATAGATTGTGCAACAAGCGTATAAAACGCACCATTTTACCCGTGACTTTATTGATAGTTAAGTCGAGGGTGAAACGAGGTTTACAAAATTATGAACGAGTGAATTTAGTACCTACGAACTTGACGAACATGAGAAGTGAAACTTAAACTCCAATTCAATAGAATCTGACAATCCTGTAGACACTTCCAGCCTACTAATATAAACACCGGGCTGCCTAAGGCTTTGTGATGTGACTATTATTCTTTTTTGATTCCTTTTACATGATAATTGCAACAATAGGGACATATATAATCAAGTGTGCCCACGATAGGGTGTCTTAAATATGTAGAAAATTGACAGATTCTATTGAATTGTACTTTATACATATACCTGCTTATTGCGAAAATTCTGCTAATGGTTGACCTTCTTTCTGGGATTTTCTCCCATTAATACAAATATACCTAATATCTAGGACAAGGGTAATTAAATAGGCTCAGTCATCCGCAACTCTCCATTTATATTGCCCAAATACAAAGGATACGCAAATGAGTGTTTGAGTCCTTGAGTGCCAAATCTCCCAGCTTTGTTCTCGTTTAATTTTCGCATCTATTGTTGCGAGAAACACGTAAATCATACCTAATATGTTTCGCTTAAAACTAATTGAATGATAAGTAAATGAAACAACACCATTATTGTTGGCGGGTTAAAGCATTGGAAAAGGAATAACCTAACTAGAGGAATTATTGTCACCCCTCTTTTTGCTTCGGGGGTTAAAAACTGACAAGGGGCCGTCCAGAAAATACGTCACACAAATATTGACCATTCCATACCATAGGTTATGTCTACCGAGAATATTCACTCTACAGCACTTCATGCCACACTGGTCGTCTCTTACCTGGAAGTTGATGGTGGAAGTGACAATGCGCATGGACTCTGCGTAGTTCCGCAATACGCTGTCGGTGCTGAGACAGCTCTGCCGCCAGTCGTACAGCTGTTCCAGCCGCGTCACGCATCGCTCGCAGATCTTCTTTGGAAGGAAGTCGTCCTTAGATATCTGCTGGAGATATAAAACGTCATTAGGATATTATATTACAGTCAAGGAAACTGAATCACGTCCAGGGTGGAACCTGTAGTCATCAATTTCGCTACCTATGATTCTTTGGCTGTATGGAAATGACAATATGACATCAGTAGCACAAAGGGTCCACTCTGGTATAGGTGCTTAGTTTCTACGGCAGGCGAAAAAACGGACTATGGCGTAACCTTTCGCGTGTATCTTTCTCTCAATGTCATTTTATAACAGGATACAACAGGTTTATATGTTACCTAAGCGCAAATGGTATAGAAGTGCATTGAATGTATTCGCCATTGTAGGTACATTTTTATGCCTGCCGTAGAAACAACCTATACGCGATTCAGTTTCTTTGAATGTACAGTCGTCATCACTAACGGAGCTGCCTTAATCATTACTTCGGCCTGGAAAAGTCCTACTGTAGGGCACAGGCCACCTCTCTGAATAAGCGGGCTTGGGTCGTAGTTCCCACGCGGGCATAATGTGGATTTGGATTTATGCACAATTTTGAATTTCTTCGTAGGTTCGTTTAGTTCCTCAAGATTCAGCGTGATGGTCATGGTAAAATTCAAACGTTAACAAAAATATGAACATAAATTCCGGGAAATTCAGAGGTGCTCGTAGCTTTAACTCATGAGTGCTCGTAGCTCACTGCCATTTACTCGAGAGGCTACACGAGTACAATATTAACTCCAATGAAATTAGTAGACGAATACTTATGTAAATAAGTAAAAGCTTGTAAAATAAAAATATCCTGCGCAGCCTACTTTTAAAAAATTCACACACCTAAGTTACGTATTTTTACAAGCTTTTCTTTAGCTTGCCCTGTTGTTGTTGTGTCTTTATTTATTTAAGTATTTGTTTGTTTGTTTGGGTCAAATCTTGAAAGCTAAATTTGACCCACTTCTAGTGATCCGATCGACTTGAAATTTGGCATACTTAAGTAAATTTGCTGACAGACAATACAACAATCTGGTAGTGATATCTTGGTGGTCCTGCCAGGATTGCCTCCGCAGGGGGGAACTCTTCAATAGTTAATAGTACCGACTTGAAATTTGGTACGAATATGTAGTTTAGATGGCAATGCAAGTACAGTCAACAAAAAGTACAGTCAGCAAAAAATATTATATTATTAATTAATTATTAACAATAACTTATTTATTTATTATGTGTGTGTTTATTGTATGATAAGTTTTTTCAAGTTTTTCACAGTACCAAAGGATTGCAGACATGAGTACCTAAGCACATATTTGATATTTTAGATATAATGGCTAGTACATTTATGCTTTTCTGAGGAAAAGGGCTAATCTTTGAGCAGACAGATGAACAACGAAGTGATTCTAAATAGGTTCCTATTCTCCTTAAGACAGACTTTCTAGAAATTTTTAACAGAAACTGACCTTTATAGGTATAGCACGGAAATTATTCAAGGTTACAGGGGTAAAATTTTCAATTCCGATATATGTTAATTTTACCAAATTTCTCAAACAAATGTGTCTAATAATTTTGTGCATCCAAAGTTATGTAAATACGTGGTTATTACCTACATTAAAAATTACCTTTGAATTAACATACGTAATAGGTAGAACAATTAAAGTACTTAATTAGGAGTAGGTAGACTTTAATTTTAATAAAGTAACTTACTTGCAACAATAACCCTGTCGTTTCCAGCGTACCCATATTGTATTTTAATAATAAAGTTGCGGTGACATAATTCTAACACGTTAACTGTCATATTACACAACTATTCCTCGATAATAATCTTTTTGGTGACTACACCAGCTGCTAACAATTGTCCCTAATAATATAAATTAATTTCGTGTCCATTTACCCCAAAACGATATCTATAGACAAACTAGGGGATTAGTGTCACGTGTCGCGGTACGAGATATCGCTCGAAACTGACCCAGTTCAAATAGTCCGGGGGTGAATGACCGACAGTGAAAATCCACACAAAACAAAGTATAAAGAAATTAAAAAAATATTTTCTGAATAAGTTTTAAATTTATGTTTGGAGTACAAGTGAACCCCTTCAAGTGTATCTTTCGTAACTTTCCTGTTCAATGAGTAACAAAATTCTCGAGGGAGAAGGAGCGATACTGACATCAAAAAAAAAATATAGCTTTTTATCATTACAACATCATCGTCATTTCATGTTAGTAAATCTAATGTGGATTCCTTTTTTTGGTGTTAAAGCGTTATTTAAACATTGTTTCGCGGTATCAATTGAATAAGACAATAAAGGAAACGTCAATACAGCCTCTTAAAATAAATCTCAAGGTTCAACAGGTATCGTGAGCAGTGTACCATTGTTGTGGTCGTAGCGCGTAGCACGCATGCGCTACGCAGCTACGACGGAGGCCGCGTAGCATCGACGTCGCTGCATTTTACCCACAATGTTTACACTTTATTTGTAAAATTAGAACTTCTTTCCAACAATAATATAGATAATAATTGCTTAGGTGTGTAGAGAAGTAAGTGAGACGCATATAGGGTGGTTGGGATAACGAATATGTACTCAACTCACCATAGTGGGTAGACACGTCCGCAATTTGAATAGGATCTGCCTCTGCTCAGATTCCTTGTCGAAGATATGGAGCCGCGGTCCACTCTTGAGCGAGCACAGCCGGCAGAGGTCCGTGAACGCCGTGAAGTTGAGGTCCTCAGGTTCCGTCATAGCGAAGCACCTGATGAGCAGGTCTAGGAGGCAGGAGTTGTCCATGTATACGGCGGTGAGTTACGGGTGGCGGGAGATCAGATCATGTCGCAGGGAGGCGTCAGGCCACCGTGTGCTCCGGGGGGGCACTGGCTCGGCGCGGCCCCTGCCCCCCGGGCCCGGGCCGCCCCCCGCCCCCACGCCGTCGCACGCAGCCCCCGCGAGGGTGGCAGGAAAATGCGTGCCAGTTTTCCTATTGCGAATGCAATTGACGATTGTAGCAATCGATTGATTGTTTAATTGTTTGGTTGTTAATATTTTGAGGTGGGATAGCGTCTTGTCCGTTATACAGACTGATGAGACGTATATTATCTTTGTCTGTACTTTTATTATGATTATTTACTATGAAGTTATAAAACAAATAGTACTTGATTTGTATAGCTTGGGTTATGAGACGTAATAGCGTAGAGTCATGATGCTATTACAATCGATTAAAGGTCGCGGGTGAACAAAGTAATTGTTTTAGTTCGACAATTGAAGATAGTTTATAAATATGTGTATTTGTTTTCTGTATCGCTTACTATGTCTGGTGTACAATAAAGAGTCTTTGTATTGTATTGTATTGTATTGTATTGTAAAATAAATGAAATCGTATACACATATGTATGTATGGAAACTCTTCATTGTATACAATAGTAAACAAACACTACCTTAGGTACCCTTATATACCTTTTGGTCAAAGTTTTATATCACAGGCAAGGAGAGTTTATATTTATTTCTATTTATTTACATATAGTGGTTATTACACACACACACTCACACACGTTATGTTGGTGTGTCTAGTGTTTTGATTAGCAATTATTTTGAAGTATTTAGCTGTTGCGAATTAGAGCGTTTTCAGATTATTTTACTTGCCCCGATATCGTATTGGCGGCCGATACCGATATCGGATCGGATAATCTGAAGACGCTCATACAATACAATACAATACAAAGACTCTTTATTGTACACCAGACATAGTAAGCGATACAGAAAACAGGTACACTGAGAAAAAATTACAAGGTGAGCAATAGGCGGCCTAATCGCTCATAGTCTGCGATCTGCGAAGAATTCGAATATCGGGCGCTCGCGGAAACATAACATGTTCTTAAAAGGTTCTTATACCTATCCTATTAATCTAATATTATTTTCCAATACTCGTATGATGTATGCAAAATTTCATGGCAACAAGGCGTTAAGCGGAACAAAATAACAAATAAACACATTTTCGCATTTATAATATTAGTAAGTAAAGATAATTTCACTTTATCTACGAAAAAAATTGGTATTTTGCTTTTTATTTAGAAAATGTGTAAGTTACCCAAACTAACACTATAAATGCGGAAGTGTGTGTTTGTACATCCTTCACGTCGAAACAGAGCGACGGATCAACGTGATTTTTGGCATGGAAATAGTTTATGGGCCAGAGAGTGACATAGCTTACTATTTACCTATGCCACAAAAATGCACAGTTCCCGAGGGAACAGCGCGCGATAACCGAATTCCACGCGGGCGAAGCCGCGGGCAAAAGCTAGTAAACTTAAAAATGTGGAAGTATGCGTCTACAGTGATTAGTAAGAGGGGATGCGCGATCGCGGAGCTTAAAATAATAATGTTTATTATAAACACATCCTCTTATTACCATCGCAGTAGAGTCGTTTATGGTATGGATCAGTTTGAGCACCACAAACCCCCCATAGACTTCTACTTCTGACTGTACTTCATTAACAGAGAGTGGAATTTTCAAGGCATTTTTGACCCGTCATAGTGACGTCGCACTTATCGACTTCCGATATACCATATTATCGATACCTACACAACATAGGCACTAAAGAAGATTAAAAGTAGAGGTAAACAATAAGCGACAATAAGTTAAAGTGCGCGCCATCTCTTCCAATTAACATTCGAGCAGTTGAAAATGTGAAATAGACATGCTTAAGCAATGAATGGATAAAAAAAATTGATAGTTGTACGCTTTTGATGTGGAGAATTTTGCCAATGTCGTGGGTATTTTGCTGTTGTTTTCAGTAAATAAAATTCTAGAACGCGAAATAATGAAATATCAGTTTAGTTTTATTCTTCAATTTTAATGTTGAAATTCTTCTCTTCTCTGTTGTATTGTTAACAAATATGTCTCTTTAAAGAAATAGGTTTTTTTTTTCATATTTTCCGGTTTTAAACTACTTCTTTTACAGTCAAATACACAATAATACATATAATTTAAGGTCTAATATATCAACATCATTCAGGTAGAGTCGATTTAAGTGAGAATTCACTATGACAGGTCAAAAAATGCCATGGAAATTCCCTTCCGCTGTCTGTTCATTAAACTGAACTAAGTATACGATACCCGCGCGACCTTACGATACGATATCTAAAAACTACCAGCTACATGCAACAAATGTGCCACACTGTAAGAACACACACAAATCATGCGTGTTTCGAACGCAACCACAGTTCTTCCTCAGAGCAACACAACCGTTCACCATGCTACCAGATGCAAAGTATCTCTTGATTCAATAATATTTGTACTTAGACATTTACTTTACTTAAATTACAAACGTTATCATCATAACGTACCACGTATGTTAACGTGTGTTGTGTATGTTGTTTCATTTGTATTTATTTTACTGTTTCTGTTTCACCTATTTTTGTAACATCCCAAATGGTTGTCTGGAAGAGATCGCTTTTAAGCGATAAGACCGCCTATTGTCTACCGTGAATCTAAGTGTTTATATTATAAGTTTTTTTACTGCTTTATGGTGTGCAATAAAGAATATTTGTATCTCTCACCACGCTACCCATCGTCTACCTCTACCTAGGTAGGCAGGTGCTGACCTAGACCCTTGCAAACAATGAACGGGGGTCGGAATTACAACCTGCGTATTCACAAGCATGTAAAAATGAACATTCCGACGCAAGGGCATCGCCAGGGGGGAGCAAGGAGGGACACCTACCCCCCCCCCCTCCTATATATTCTAAGAAAGTTGCCAAATTTAAAGCAACCATACCAGTTCTGGGCCAATCAACTATTTTACCGACACTTTGGGCGTCTCCTGCGTTACCAAAATTATTGTCTCTGGCGTTACCAAAAAATCCTACTTCCAACAAGATATTTCACGGTTTAATAGATTCATGTCACCATCTATTAAATTACAGAAAAAACATGTTTACTTACAAAAATCTGCAATTGCGCGCGCGCGGACAGATTAGTGTGGGTAAAAAAGTTAATTGGCCTTTTTCTTTGACTTGACTTGCTTTTCGATCATTCCTGTACGTCGAAACCAAAACCAATAAATACCTACAATTCATACTTTTCTCATTTTCCATATCAACTTGCTCCCCCCCCCCCCGGGCCATCGGCTGGCGACGCTCTTGTTCCGACGTTCTAGAATACAAGTGTTCTTTATTAAACACCACAAATACAGTGAGTTTACAAAAATAACAAGCTTGCCAAGCGCGCGTCGAGCCACGCGCAGAGGGCTTGCCATTTGCCATTACAAGCTTGTGTCTTTATTCTCGTAAATTAATAAATATAATACAAATATTTGGCAAGCACTGCCAATGGATTCACCCCTGCATTTACGGCACACACGCTTGCTTCCATGTGTTATCATAAACTATATTATTATATACAACAATGGTATTCCTACAAATGATTTTTGTGAAAGAGTCAGGCCTCCAGAGCAGCTGGACAGATTCTCATTTGGACAGATTATAAGCTAAACAGATTCTCATCTGGACAGTCCTAACCCAAAACATAAATATGGATATACTTGCTGTTGCCCACGACTCCGTCCGCGTACAATTCGTTTATCGCTATCCCGTGGGAACTATGCAATTTTCCGGGATAAAAACTCTCAAACAAACTTTCTATTTATAATATTAGTGTGATTATGCTTGGTAGTTCAAAATGTATTGTTATTATTTTTAACCGACTTCAAAAAAGGAGGAGGTTCTCAGTTCGAGTGTATGTTTTTTTTGTATGTTTGTTACGCGATAACTCCGCCAATTGTGGGCCGAATTTCAAAATTCTTTTTTAATTCTAAAGGACATATTTTGAGGTGGTCCCATTGACACCAAGTCTGATGAATCTGAGAGAAATCGAGGGCAACCCTCGAATTTTTAAAGCACACCTATAGCGATTAGAACTGGACCCTAATAAAGAAGACCGTAGGTACCGGTACTCTGTTATAAAATTATATAACAATGCTGTGTTTGAGCTTAATGGAATCGTTGTGAGATGCACTTTGGCTACAACTCACTAAAAACGGAACCGACTTCAAAAACCTTGAAAATATTTTCTACTAGTTTGAAGTCGGTGCCTCAGCACGAGCCAGCAGGAGTGATTGAAGCCCAATATATATGTAGGTGAGGTAGACGACTATAGTTCCACTCCTGCTGGCTCGTGCTGAGGCACCGACTTCAAACTAGTTAGTAGAAAATTATTTTCAAGGTTTTTGAAGTCGGTTCCATTTTTTGATAATTTTTTTATATTTGGTGTCGAAACCAAACGTAGTGATAAATGCTCTTTTGTCACTATAGGTCAATGCCAATCCCAATCAAATCCCAATCAATTTGACTGCGTCACAATTAAGACGTCACGAAACTAACATTGTCTTTATTTATAGTAATAAATTTAATTTATAATTAAAACTTATACGATGTCGATAGCCTCTTCGGACACAAGCGGCGAGTTCCACGCGTTTTCCGAGCGTACACTGGCCGTGATCAAGCCAGAAGCGTACGAAGATGCCGAGGCCATCAAAAACCATATCAGAAACAACGGGTTCATGATTCTTGCTGTTAGTACAATAAAATGGTTAAGTACTAATGATTCGGTGTCAATTTTTACGCAGATTATTGATTGGCAGACGGTTCGCCGAGTGATGGTACGCCAATGGATTTGTTCGTGTAGATATACCTACCTACTGTGTTTTGCAACTAAAGGTAGTGCCTCTGTAGTTGAGGTCACGGACACAAGAACATGTTATGTAATGACAGCGGAATTTTGACAATACGGTATTTGACAACTCCTGATTTTGCCATATCTTAATACTATTATGAAAATATAGATATACAGATAGTGTTTAGCGAAGAGAAAATTTAAATCGGTTGAAAATTGGATTTGTACTGATTTTTTGAAAAATCTATATACCTGTTTCTCTCTCAAACGCTTTTCTCTATGCAGCAAGTATGGCGGTACTGGCGTGTGACGTCACATGCCAGTATGTCTTTCTCTGTCTTATCTTGAATTTCAAACCTTTATAACTTTGTTATTTGTAAAGGTATAGCTTAAAAATTGTTTTTCTATTCGATAACAGGCATTGTGTAGTTTTAATTTATAAAACTAATACAAAATAGTCAAATACCGTATTACTAATTAATTTCATTCATTCATTTTTTAAGCAATCAGTTCTTTATGTAACTACTTGTGGCACTATCTGTACCTAGCTGGCGCGGGTGCACTGCGCGGGCGCACGCCTGCGGGCGCGGGTACAGGTAAAATCCGTCGCACGCGACGCGCGCAGTTAGCGCTGCTCGTAAGTACTATTTTGCAATAGGCGTCCACCAGTTCTGTGCAAACCGGGTCAGCTAGCCTCGGCCCTAAGGATACGGCGAAATCACATTCGAAATTTACCACGAACTTTATGGTGAAGGAAAAAATTGCGAGGACCTTGCACTCACTTGCGAAGAAATCTAATAATGTGAGGGAAGTTCCCAATTCGGCCTGTGCCATGTAGTGGGACGTATGTATATAATCCGAAAAGAGATGAACCATTTCAATAAATAAATATCATGGGACACTTGGCACCAATTGACCTAGTCCCAAACTACCTACTATGGACACTAGGCAACGGATAAACATACTTATATACATATTAAACATCCAAGACCCGAGAACAATTATTCTTATTAAGTATTCACACAAATAGCTGCCCCGGCCGGGAATCGAAACCGGGACCTCAAGCTTCGTAGTCAGGTTCTCTAACCACTTGGTCATCCGGTCATTTGGGGATATGCTCGATGGACAACAAATTTCATGTCAACTCTATACAAAAAACAATAAGGGAGGGATACAAAGTTTCATGGTAATTCTTAAGCGTGTAATATTGAGCCATAAAGAACAAATGTTGTCGCTCGTGACGCGGATTGTGAATTTCAATAAATATGTTCGTACCCCTTGATGTTTGTAGAAGGTTTGTTTTTTGGAATCTTTTTGTATTTTTTATTTCAATTCCAATTTTTTTTGTTACATTACGGTCATCCCGTAAAACCTATAAAGGATGACCGTAAAAGTAACAAAAAAAATTTGGAATTGAAATAAAAAATACAAAAAGATTCCATAAAAACAATCTTAATTTGATTGCTTAATAACGATATCTCTTGTCCGGGTGAGCGGTTAGTTCCGATGGAGTGCCGTAAAAAGTTTCTCGATGAGGCCTACGGCAAAAATTTTCACTTTAAAGTTGAATACTTCGCATGCGAATTGTTTCACTGAAGACTTTATCAAGACGAGAAAAAAAAACAGCCTCAATTTACTTCTATGGGTTTTTTTCCGGGGTTTCGTTTTTGCCATTTTGGCTACGGAACCCTAAATATCGTCGTGCTAATCGTTGCATTAGGTACCATATCTTTTTAAAATATAAAATTTGCATTCGAAAATTGTATCCCCTTCCAAAATATCCCGAAGGGTGGCGCTGTCCGAATGTCCGAGAGCTAGGGTTGGTACTCTCTATCAAATAATAAAAAGTCGTCGTGTCGCTTGTGGACGTCACTGCTACCTAACCATACCAAGGATCATAATAATAACACAATTACGCCAAGGTCAAATTTTTGTATCGATATATCGAATTTGAATATCGGAAGTCGATAAGCGAGAAGTCACTAATCAAGTAATCACTATTACAGATTAAAAATGCCGTGAAAATTCCGGGCTCTGGTTATAATATAACCGATGGTTATGCCTGCACAGTTCATTTGTGCAGGTATAACTGAAAGTGTATATGACATGACTTCTTGCCTGAGCAAGCAAAATTTGAAATATGCAAATTAATATTTTTTGGTTATTCCTGCATTATAATCGGCTATAACCTAGCGTGTGTGGCCGGCTATACTTAGTTGTTTTAGTATATATTAGGCACAGCCCTAGATAGCGCGTGCAGCCAGTCTCTGGGGGCTGTCGCGATATGCTAAGTTGCGGGCATTGGCCGGGAGGGACGTGCTCATTATTCCACGTCACTGGCAGCCTTAGCCTTAGGGTTGCTAGCTACGACTTTTGATTGAAGTTTTTAAATTGCATGCCATTGTTTCTTTTCTTGTTAACAGTATTTGGACCACGATACCCCTGCAATACCCCTGATGTGGCAGATGTTTATGGGCGGTGGTGATCTCTTACCATCAGGAGACCCACTTGCTCGTTTTCCTTCCTGTCGTATACAAAAAAAAAACTCAATTAATTAATATACTTGCCTAACTTATATATGTAACTATTTTTTTTATGTTTTTAAAATAGATAAAACTTCATCATGCATGTGCCTTGTATTTGTAGGTACCTACTTGCCGCACTGTTTAGAAGTGAATAATGATATTCAAAACAATCATCATATATTTTTTTGTAATGACTTTTTCGAAATTATTTTTTGAAATTATATTTGAAATTTACCATGAGCTTTACGGTGAAGGAAAACATCTTAAGTGTCTTAAGGAAACCTGCACACACCTGTGAAGTAATTCACATGTGAAGTTCCCGATCCACACTGGGCCCCCGTGGGAAATATGGCCCAAACCCTCTCATTCTGAGAGGAGGCCTGTGGTCAGCAGTGGAACGTAAATAATCTGGGATGCATGGATTGATGGAGAGTGAAGCCAACGAGCAAGCGGGTTATAAATTTAATGGATCTAAAAATTGTTCCAATCGTAATTTAACCCTTAATAAGGCCCCGTTTACTGGAGCATACTACCACAGAATCAAAAGCAGCTATCGGATACATACCTGACAATAAATTTTTTTTAAGCTAGTCGTTTTTTTCAATAATTACATTGGAAATTGTGACGTATCATGACATTAATAAGGATCAGTTTCCAACTCAATGCAAGTGGTTGCTAAATCACCTCTACCTTATTAAGGGTTAAATGCTAGTAGGATTTATTAGCGTCAATATTTGTCACGTCTGCACTACAAGTACCTACCTATTAAGTATTCAACTTAGTTCTCAACAATAGCAAGTAACTTAAAATTCCCTTGATGTGACTATACCTATTTCATTAACTGCAAGCTCTAAAATTTGTTTTTGACAACCCTTAATCAACTACTTGCTATCATTGAGCACCCCCTGCTCTTAGCTCTTTTATCTATAGAAACCATAAAAAACTAATTATAAATTCTTGTTGACGTTTGGAGGGTTAGTGCGCATGGCAGCTCGTGTTATTTCAGACACAATGTTATTGTATTGCTTGTGCGTTCCAACCGGTAGAACCTTGTTGCAGTCAGCATTTGCCGTACTTGTCAACAAAAATCTTGATAGGGACAGCAGAGGCTCCCTGCGACTGGGTTCCACCGGGTGCCACGAACGAACTTGTCGAGGTAGGAATAACTAAGCTTAAGTAGGGGGCTACTACGAAATTTCTTAAATCGAAGTCGCATCGTACCGTCCCTCTCACTCTCGTATTAAATAACATAAGCGTCAGCGGGATGGCAAGATACCTACGAAGTTCGAATTTTGCACTTCGTAGTATAAAGGTGATTTTCCACCGGCGAGGCGAGACGAGACGAGGCGTTAATTTAGGGAATTCTGGGAAGAATAAAAAGACAGATTAATAGGTTTCGTGCCGACCGTTGCAGTCGGTGATGGCGAAAAAAAGGGCTTTTATTTCTATGAGACAATCCTATTATACTAGTTTAACAGCGCCCTCTTTGGGCCGTTTAGAGAACTAATTGATAAAATACAATCATTTCGTAGACGAGGTGAGACGAGAATTGAAATTTGTATGGCGGCGCCCGCCTACAAATTTCAATTCTCATCTCGCCTCGTCTCGTCTCGCCTCGCCGGTGGAAACTCACCATAAGGCCTGTACCCTTAGTGTAAGTTTTCGGTTACAAAATACGCCTCCATCGCGTTCGCGTCGAACAGTGCCTCTAGCGGAACGTTTGCGATTTTCGTGTTTCCATACCAATTGAGATTTTAACGCGAACGCGATCGAGACGTATTTTGTAACCGAAAACTTACACTAAGGGTACTGGTAATTTTTGTGAAACAGAAGCGCATTGTTCACCTGACGCCGGAGCAAGCGGCCGAGCTGTATAAGGGGCACTACGGCCGACATCACTTCCCGCACCTCGTGGCGCACATGTCCCGCGGCCCCATCGTGGCGATGGTGCTGGCTGCACGCAACTGCATACAGAAGTGGCGCACCCTTATGGGACCCGCAAGGTAAATTTGAATACTTAACGTATAGTTTAGTATTGTTTTTCTACTCCTATAGGTACTGTTATCTGTGATTTAGTTTACTTAATCACGAACACTAATCCGTTCGGACAGGCTAAGGTGCAGCCACTTAGGTAAGTAGGTACTTAATTCATATGGTTACTTCTTTGAAAAAAGCCTGTACCCACCTTAAAATCGATGATTTTTCTGAGTGAACTTTGTGAACATTAATTCAATACATACGTTTAGATAAGATATTGTTTCAAAGTAGGTAGTCATGTTATGGTTCTTATACTTATAGAACAATAATAGGTATGTATATTAAAAAAGTTTGCGATAGACGAATTTTGTCATTTTCATATTTCCCGCTCATTTATTGTTGTTTACCTTCTATTTGCATTTTTATCTAATAAGTACCAAGTCGTAGAAAAAGTACAGTTAAATGCGACATTGCATAATTAAGTAAAAAAAGTCGCTACGCTCACATCGTATCTCACGCCACTCGTCATTTTTGACCCCTGTTATAGCACGATACATAAAATACTATGCGTAGGGTAGCGGAGGCGCAGGCGTACTGGCCGGACAGCCTGCGGGCGTGCTACGGCCGCCGCACCAAGTACGGGGACTATTTCAACGCGCTGCACGGCAGCGAGAACCTCGCCGAAGCGCTCAGGGAGATACACTTCTTCTTTCCTAACAGTTAGTACCTACTTGCAGCGACATAAGCTCAAAAAATATGTAAATTGAAGTGTCTATGGGCGGGCCGGCGGGCACTCGAAGAACATAACCGTCTGGGGAGAGAAGTCCTCGAGTAGCGACCACGAACTGGAAGACGAAGCAATTGCGGGCCTCCTAGGCTCATGGTTATGGCGTTCTCGTGGTGAGGCCTTTGTTCAGCAGTTGACGAGCTGCTCTAATATATAACATAAAACTGGCTGGACGCCGTGCCAGCGTCATACCGTGCTCCCACGCGAGTTAGCGGAGGCCCTCAAATTTATCTTAATGATGTCAACTATCGCATTCCGAAATCCGAAGTTTTATTTCCCTAGTGATAGCGAGTCCGCTCCTCCGTCACTGCCAAGAGTGACTTGACTACATCCAGAAGCACCTAGCGTCGTGGCGCTCGCGCACGAGAGACTGCGCCCGCGATTTAGTAAAATCCCTGAAACACGTCAGTGAGGTGACGAAGCGAACTCGCAAAATCAGACTCGTTTTTCCATTGAAGGGAGATCGTATGGAGAGCTGTGTCCGCCTCTATCACCGACGCGGACGCCTCAATGTGACCACGACCGCTCTGCCAAGAGCGACACGACAAAGAAGAAGAAGATCATAAGCACTTAATAACGACATCTTACAACCACGCTCCTAAGACCTGTAAAATGTCGTTAGTAGTACAATATCAATATTTTTCTATATTTTAATGGTAGGAGCGCTTACCCCCGCTGGCGCGCTTGCCCCGACTTACCTCATGGCATGTTTGTGAATAAAGTTTTATTTTTCTATCTATCTACCTTTACCTATCTAATCTATCTTTCTTTCTTATTCTCCAGTGGTAGTGGGTCCGCTCCTCCGCCGCTGCCAAGTGAAGGACTACATCCAGAAGCACCTGGCGGCGTCGCTGGCGCCGGCGCTGACGGCGCTCGCGCACGAGCGGCCGGCGGAGCCCGCGCTGTGGCTGGCGGAGCGCCTGCGCCGCCACAACCCGAACGAGCCCGCCGTCGCGCCGCAGCCCACCGCGCGCGCGGAGGACGCGCGCTGCCGCACGCCACGCCCCAGCGAGGAGAATCTCAAATAACGTGTCATATACAGTGTGCCTTTGACCATGAGGCTTTAAGGTTACAGCTCATTACAGCCACCCGGCACCCGATCAGCACCGCCTCGCCTCGAGCGGTTAGTATTCTTCATAATTATGGATTTGTATGGGCATGCACTCACTACATCGTAGCGTCACCGGATCGCCTCATTCGCGAGGTTGCCACGCGCGGACCACTCGCTGTTCGCATGCTTGTGATGCGACGCTCTCCACCGCGCCGCCACCCCCCTTCATCCCCCCTACTCGGAATCGAGGGTGGCTCTAATGAGCTGTAAATTCAAGGGTCGATTCTACTCGCATAACTAAGCTACATACATACTTTTGTTTTGTACAATTTTCTAATTCATCATCATCAGATGTCCACTTGTTGGACATAGGCCTCCCCCATAGACCGACCTCCAGTTGCCTCGGTTGGAAGTGGCTTTGGGATTTCTCTACGGGATCGAATCAGAAATGAGGAGATACGTAGAAGAACAAGGGTCACCGACATAGTCAAATTACTTGAATTTTAGATAATTTATTGATCCTCATAGTTTAATCGTTAAATCAGTGTATTGGGCATGGCGGTATTATCGCTGTCTCTTGGTACGGGGGCCTTTAAATAATTTTTGACATTTATTTGACATCTCTTAGGTAAACAGTTAGCAATGTGCTGTCAATTTTATATTGTATCGTAGGTATACATTGAAATTACATTTTATGTGTATAAAAAAATTAACAGTGATCATGTTTTTAAAAAGTTGCAAAACAAAAGTACCTCAGTTATGCAAGTAGAATCGTATCTTGGATTTAAAGCCACATGATCCGAGACTCCCTGTACATTTCGGTTTCCAATATAAATGTGTTGTTTTAAACTTTAGCAGTTATTCGCGAAATCCGACCAAATTATTCCTAAAAATGAACTGAACACGTTCAATGCAAAATCTTGCCGGTGACAAGCATGGGTGTCAACAGATTTCGTACTCCTAACAGTAAAAGAGGCGACTGCGATAATTGAGCGTAAATGTGCCCCACATGCAGTTGCTCGTCGCTCGATTGCAGCGATAAATCTGGTCACGTCACGTGACCCCATTTGAAGGAGATTTTGAATTTCCCGCGACTCAAAAGTAGCGTCAAGTCGCCGCGTCGAACAGCAGCGACAAGATGGCTTCTTGCAGGATTGATCTTGGCCTTGGAAGCCGATTTCTTAATCTCATTTAGTAGCAGTCGTGGCAGTGGAGCAAATAAAAGAAATTGGAGTGAATAAAAAAAAATAAGTGTTTTTGACGAAATTGAAGAGGTGTTTTTATCCAACGATAAAGCTCAACATTTTCAGCTTTATCGCTATATGTCACGTGACTAGATTGGACACTGGAAACGAGCGTCGAGCGATTTAAGGGCTTAACGGAACGATGCCGGAGCCGAATAATATAGTCGAAAAATAAAACAATTTAATTATTTTCCCAACTTTATTCGTAGAAACATGTTATAAATCACTTATCACAGGCTAAAGTGAACCTAATTACTGTTTGCGAAAAATATGATGTGAACATAAACACCCTTTAGATTCTACACGATTAAGTCTCGATGTACGTTAAAAAAATAACTAAATACCCTTACTAATGAAATAAACACGACATACACTGTTATTTTAAAGCGTTAACATTTCTTAATAAAAGGTTAGCATGATAGTGCATAACTTTTCTCATTGGGTTAAAACAAAGCTACTGTGACCATTGCATCACTCATAAGTACACCTTTTATAGAAAAATATAACAAGCGCTAAATTAAATAGGAAAGCTTTTACTTTGGCCTATTCCTCCCTCGTAAAGGTCTCAGTAGCTTGTGTTTTAAATTACACTAATATAAAAACATTTTGGTAAAAAAAATCATGGCTTAATTATAAAGAGATTGCTGTAGTGCACGCCTCGTAGCTACTGCCGTTACTGCAATGAATAAAAAATACTCTTATTAGATGCGGTATTCAGATACTATTAATGGCAATAAAGCACGGTAAGTCTTTATTATGAATAAATGAATAAATAAATAAATAAGTGTAATGGATAGACAAAAAAATCCATACCACGCGTTATCATGCGTGTTTATTCACGCTAAATCGTCTAGAAACTGTATGCAATTTTGTATGTAGATAGCTAGACGTCTGAAATAACACATAGGTTACTTTTTCTTATTCATATTCCCACGGGATCTAAGTGAAATCTCAAAATAATATTAGTTATTTCCATTATCGTTTTATTATCATCGGTAAGTATAATTACAGGACCGCATTTGCAATGAGAATAATGAATGAGTTAAGAGTCCCCGATTGTATAAACTGTCTGCGAACATACTTAAAGCATAGTGTTCTTTTTAAAATTTATCATTACATACCTCAATGCTTACGTGTGTGCATGTGCACTAACGCGGCGTTTGCGTAGGAGCACAGGCCGATCTTCTGGCAGACGGCCTTAGTCCCATATTCTTCTACCAGGTGGATCACGCTGTCGCCGTAGATCTCCATCAAAGTGTGACACTGCAATGTCACACAATGTCAATGTTAATGTCAGCAAAAATTTAATACAAATTTTTTATGCTAACTGTAAATTTTGTTGACTGTACTTGCATTGTCATCTAAATTACACTTTCGTACCAAATTTCAACTCAATGCCATGAACCGCTGAAGCATTCCGTCCTACGGAGACGATCCTGGCTAGACCACCAGAATGTCACTACCAGATTAATGTACATACCCCGGGACTTTCGGGCACGGATGATTGACATTAGCAAAAGAGTAGGTATCGAGTTCAAAAACAGAGTGCACTCTAGCTGGTTTCTACCTAATGTATAATTAATTCTATTAAAAACCTACAGGGTTCAAGCCTGTCCATCAGCGGTAGTTTAAAAATCGTTCATAAAATTTATCGAGATATTTCCAAATTAAACTTGAGCGTAAAAGGAAAAAGCATTTTTAATAAATTGAAGTTGGTTTTAAATAAGAATTTTGGCTATAGCACACTAAACATCATGAACGGATTGTAAATAAAAGCGGCTGATATGATGATGATTAAGAGAACGGAATTTTCGTGGCACTTTTGACCTGTCATAGTGACATCGCTTATTGACTACCGCCGTAATATCGCTATATTAGATTACATTGTCGTAAAATTTGATGAAGATGGGAGCCACTTACCCTCTGCGAGTACTTGGCAGGCAGCAGTCCGCACGACTTCTCGATGACGTGCACGATGTCGTGGTCGACCTTATCGTTGCTGAGCACTTTCTTCACGGCCATCACCACGGTTTCGCACACGGCGCAGTTCAGGATGTCCTCTGTCGAAGGGATAACACATAAATTGATGTTCAAAGTACCGCATCACGCGATGAATAAAACATTGATTATAACCTTCACATGGATGTTCAATCAAACGAACATAACCCATGTGCTGAAACATTCTGATAAAAATTATGAGTGATTTAAAAATCCTGTATGAAGGGCGATTATGAGGAAATGAGGGAAGGGTCGGATCGTGAGTACGAGCCCGCAAGCCCGGGCTATGAGTTTCCAATCTGCAATGGGCGGAACTACAGCTAACGTCCTATCATTTTGAGAGTCTTGTGCCCAGCAGTGTGTCGTGTATGACTCACCTCTGAAGGCAGCAAGCTTGGCCTGTTGGCACAGTTTGCGCTCCTTGCAGACTTCTTCCGGCTCCAACTCTTGGGCGAGCATACTAATGAGAGAACTAAACTTAAGTACCTTTAAGAGCTGCGGTAGACCATTGGCTTGGCCTATGCCCATACGTCTCAAGCAGAGAGTCGTGAGTTAGATCCCGGAAGGTTATCCCGGGATCCCAGGCTGTGAGTTTCCAATCCGCACTGATTCCGCGTAGGGAACTACACGTCCTTAAATTTTGAGAGTCCTGCGTCTAGCAGTGAGACGTGTATGAAACTCACCTCTGAAGGCGGTAAGCTTGGCCTGTGGGCACAGTTTGAGCTCCTTGCAGACTTCTTCCGGCTCCAACTCCTGGGCGAGCAGGCTGATCACGAGGTCAGCGTACTTCTCCACGAATTGGTCGCAATCGGCGCGCACTGACTTGGGCATGCGCTTGCACACGCCGTGGACTACTTTCTTGATCTCGTCCTGGGAATAGTGCGTTTGTGAGTAAAAATATGGACGGCTTGAATACAAACGCGTCCAGTGGAGCAAACTGGATCACGTACCAGGGTAGGACCTTATCATAATTAATTTGGCTATGATTTCTCTGGCAGATGTATGGAATGTCAATATAACATCAGTAGCACAAAGGTTCCACCCTAGTAGGCGTTTCTCTGAGTGTACTGTCGCCATCATATATTGTATTCGCCGTTATAGTCGCCGATATTTCGGAGCGACCAAGGTGATCAAAAATATCGGAACATGAACTCTAAAGACTATTATTCAGGGTTCGAAAATATCCGATATTTATGATATATATCCGATATATCAAAAGTAGGATATATATCCATTTTATTATTTGTAAAATAAATTAAGTAAAATCGTTTCTGCACTTTGTCAATTACTTTCTTTGTAAAAAATAATAGAATAAACACAACAAAAACTTACTCTTTCGTAACGAATTTTTTCTGTCACGACTGACGACATTAACGCCGGCAGAAGTGTTGTAGAACTTACTATTAATCTTTTAACTACTACAACGTCATCCACATTTAGAAATGCAGTAACAAAGGCCAAAAACTAGCCAAAAAATACTTAATAATATCAATTTTTTAAACCATTTTTGTATTGATATATATCATAAAAAATCATTTGATATATATCGCACATATATCCCAATCCGCACTGGGCCCGCGTGGGAACTTGTTGTACCCCTAACTTTTTTCTGGGATTTTAAAATTTTTATGTTACATCTACTCAGAATCACTAGTGCTATCGATTTTAATAGGTGAAAAAAAGTGTCCCAAAATTTGCATATATTTTTTGTACTTCCGTTCCGTTACTCTCATTATAAGTGTATATGGGAAAAGTAACGGAATGGAATACAAAATTTTGGGACACTTTTTCACCTATTAAAATCGATAGTACCTACTCGTGATTCTGAGTAGATGTAACATAAAAATTTCAAAATCCCAGAAAAAAGTTAGGGGTACAACTTTTAAGAGAAAGGCCCGTTGGGAACTTCACAAACACTTTTGAATTGAATTCAAAATTGGTGTGACGTAATTGATGGACCGTAATATAATGGCTTTATTTATTCATTTATTTAGCGTCCTAGGCCGCTTCAGTAAACTTCAGTAAGCGTGTTAAGAAAGCAAGATAAATACGAACTTTTCCGACAAAATACGATACCAAAAAGTTATTCACTACATATGTACTCTATATCGCACGCACCTCGTTGTGTTTGTCCTTGATTTCGTCGTCTATCTCTTTCATGACGAATTCGCACATGACGCAAACGGTGTTGGCTCGCTGCGGCTGCTTGACGCGGCGACCGTTCACCGTGTTATCTGGGATCTCGTTAGTCTCTGTTAAAGAACATATTTAAACATCATCACTGCACGCCCCCAACTTTAAAGCAAAAAAAAAAAACAAAAAAAAGTAATACCGACCAAAAAAAAACAAAAAATGGAACCGACTACAAAATCCTTGAAATATTTTTCTAGGTACCTACTAGCCAGCAGGAGTGGAACAATAGTCGTCTACCTCACCTACATACTATTCAATCCCTCCTGCTGGGTCGTGCTGACTACTGCTGAGTCACCGACTTCGAGCTAGTAGGTACCTAGAAAAATATTTTGATCCCATCATCAGATCTTGACTTGGTGATAAAGGGACCACCTCAGAAGAGTACTCTTTCGAATAAAAAAATAATTTTGAAAATCGGTCCACAATTGACTGAGTAATCGGTGTACATAAAAAAAATACAAACATTGGAACATAGAACCTCCTCCTTTTTTGAAGTCGGTTAAAAACTAATAACTAGTAAACAAAAGCAAGGACAGTGTCATTGGCCCCGCGACTATACTTACCCTAAAAAAAAATGTTGACTGTGGTAACGTAAACCAATAAGGCCAATTTAAAGTTTTATACATTTAATTAGCTTACGAATGTACGTTGCGGCAGTCGATATTAGGAAGAACAGAAGACATAATGAACTGTCAATTCCACTTACGTATCTTACCAATATCAGCGATGTCCATCGGCGGCTTCTTAGCTTTCTTTACATTGTTCCTATCGGCCATAAGTTGGGGTTTTTCGAACCATTTGTCGATCGCCGGCGAGGCAAGCTTCAATGGGTCTTGAACATCGTTCGTGCACAGTTTGAGGTAAACGCAGATCTCTTGAGCGTCCAAGTTAGCGACGAGCATTTCGACTAGTTGCTTGCTGTACTTGTCGACGAAATCGACGCATTGCGTGCGGAGTTTGGCTGATAGGTGGTTGCAGAGGCCGTCGAGAGCGGCTTGGATGGCGGTCTGAGGGCAAGTTCGGAGTTTTTATTGGCTTACGTTTAATTATTTTAGGGTTGAATTAAAAATAATGAACGGCATAGCTGAGGTTTCCACTTTCTATACAGGATTTTATCGCGATTTCTGTCCTTTGAGTTGTTTAAAAAACACCAGACGGGGATCCATACTTTCCTAGAATAGAGCTATTTTTTTATAAATTAGGCCTAGTAATTTCGGAGAAAAAGAATAGCAAAAGATGATAAGTTTTCGAATACGATACAAACTTCAAGTATTTTTTAACACCATTTATTATTATTATCTATCCCAATCAGACCCACCTGATAGATACAGTTAGCATTTTTTAAATTTTCTTATTTACCCTCATTAATTATTTTTAAATATATATATATATATACGACGAATTAATTGTATTCGTCTTTAGGTCACTGCCACGTGTACCAATTTACAACTCAATCAGTTTAGTCGTTTCCGAGAAAATTGGCTGTTATAGACGGACAGTCAGACACGCGAAACATCCTCTACAGAACCCTAAAAACACTATAATAAATAAATAATAATGACCCTACGAATATCTTATTTTAAAGAGAGTAAATGGTGGTTACCTCGCTACGATTGTTCTTAATGACGGTTTCAAGTTGTTCGATGGCGAACAAGCAGAGTGGGCAGTTGGATGCGCCCACGCTGATCGGGCCGCGCTTCACTTCCGCTGTCTGCGGGCACAGGCCCAGCGCTGGGCACACCTGATGAGTAGCAAGGTTGACATCATTAAATAATCATTCCAACGGAACTCTAATAAAAAAAGTAAACGCCAAGATAGATGAATAAATCTATATATCTATCATCGATACCCCAAACGAAGGGAAGCGAAGGATATGGAAGGACATGCCCTATACTACGAAGTGCAAAATTCGAACTTCGTATCTTGCCGTCCCGCTTTAATAAGAGAGTGAGAGGGACGGTACAATAAGAACTTCGATTTTCGAATTTCATAGTAGCCCCCCAGCTTTAGGGCGGCGGCAGTACTCACGCTGGCGGGGTCTATTTCCTGCACGAGCAGAGCGATGACGGCGGGCCCGTACTCGGTGACGAACTGCCGGCACTCGCCGTTGATCGACTGCGGCAGCTTGTCGCACGCCTTCTCCACCGCTGACTTGATCGCGTCCTGGAAACAATTGTGACTTTAGACTTTTTCAACGCCTACGCTTTTGTAACGATGCGGCCGTGGTCGACGGACACAAAAAGGCAGGGATTTTATGGAGCTCCGTAGGTATCCGTAATAGAAACTATCGGATATCCGAAATAAAAAACCTATCCGTAAGAAAGAAAAACATTTACAAAGCAGAGAAAAAGAAACAAGGAAATCGAGACAAATTTTGTCATGAAATGGTCCCAACTCAGCATGATGTCAACCCTGCGGCCGACGCTGTTCTTCCCTTGTAACCATTTTGATCAGTTCAAAGTAAACGCCAACAATGAACTCTATAACTAAAAAAATTTATCACAATACACAAACATAGTAATTTACAACATAAAAATATACCTTAACGACACAAAAAAGAAAAAAAAATGCACAACGTCTGTATAGATCATAAATCAGAATCAAAATCAAAATTGCCTTTGTCAATTATTAATTGTTGACGTGGCATTATAAGTAAAGCAAAAAAAGTGTGAAAAAGTACTCTGTCCGTGGACGTGGCATGGATTCAAACTTCAAAGTTCGTGTAAATTTACAAGAGAAAAAGAAGTTCCGAACCATCCATTTCCATCTCACCCAGCAATAAAAAATATTAATGTAAACAAAATCATAATGGTATAGTGATGATCAAATAAACAACACAATCACGCAGCGCATATGGGACGCTAACAACACGTTTTAAGAGCTTATGCTTTTATGCACTTCTTATGAAAAAATATGAACAGTGTTACCTCATTGTTAGTATCGCTGAGCTCGACCTGCAGGTAGTGCAGGAAGTATTGGCAGAAGGAGCAAGCGGCCTTGCCTTGCGGGACCTGCACGAACATGCGTTCGATAGGCAGCGCGGGCGCAGCCTCGGGCAGCGTGCGGATGTTGGTTTGCTTGTCGCCGATCGGGACGTGGTGTGTCTGGGGAAGGTGTCGGATAGAAGTTTAGAGAAGGTAGTTTGGTGGCATCATTTGCATGCACATAACTAGCAACTCCTGATCAGAGAATGGATTTTGTGGATTCTACCGTGGTGCTTGAGAAATAATCTTAGTAATATTATAAATTTTTCGAAGACGATGTCTCGGGCAACATCTAGTATAGAGATAAATAAATCTGGACATCAAATTGTGCAATATTCATATTATGTAACCATATTCTATGCAAATTACGGAACTAGGACACAGAACAAACCAGAAAAATAAGCTGGGTCCGAGAATCAAACCCGGCCCCTCATCATTTCGTAATGTTTGCTTCACTATTTAAATTTTAGACAAGGCCTAGCTTTGGCATACATACTAATTTTCCAATATTATGCGAGCACTTTTCAGCCAAGTGCCGTCTTCACACTACACGGCTGTATCTCATAAGATGAGGTGCTTAACAGAGATGAGAGATGGCGCCGATGTTGTAAATGGTTTATTTGACATGTTTGGACTGCGGTGCGGCTGTTTTCAAGGGCTGGGCGCGACATAAGTAAAGCTACCTCTTACTAACTTTGAATAGAGCATACTCTCTTGTTTATCTCCTATTTTACAATATACTCCTAAATACCTTCTCAGTAGCATAGCTGTTAGCTTCATCAGTTCCAATCAGCCTGGACGAAGACAGCGTCACAGCCTTGACAGCCAGCTCTTTAGGCAGCAGCGGCGCAATAGGCACGTCAACATTCTTCCCGCAGATGCCGATCAGGGAACAGATCTCGTAAGCTTTCAGCCCGGACACCAGGAAGTTGTAGACTTGGTCCGCGTACTGGTCGACCAGGGAAAGACATTCGGCTTTGAATTCGCCGGTTTGCTTGCAGAGGCCTGTGGGAGAAGGGAAGTATTAAAAAACTTAACAAGATGACTTGTTGTACGAGTATGTAGTAGTGCACAGAATTGATATGGGACTTATGCCATTTGTCGAATATGGAACGTCGACTTATCTATACGGACACGTTACTACTACACACAACAGGTCATCTTCTTAAGTTTTTTACCTTATATCTGGTTAGTGTTAGGTTTGTAGCGACACAGGATAGCTTAGCTTGCGATATGGTTAACACGCGCTCGCTATACAGTTTGTAGCTTTAGTGTGTATATTATGTTTTTATTTTGTGTTTTCTTTTAATGGGTCCCACTGAAAAATAGCTTGCCGCAACATTATACTGAGTGGGCCCCAATTTTTTCGATGTTTTTTTTAAATTATTATTTCTTCCTAACGTGTTTTTTCTGTGTACCGAATATGTGTAAATAAATATCTCTCTCTCTCTCTCTCTAGTCTCTCGCCCGCGACTGCATACTGACCTAAGCTGTATCCATCAGTAATAAATGGAGCCAAGTTGCGAGACATCTATCATTTGGAACAACCCTAAAGAACAAGTAATAGTCTATCCTAAAATTTGAATATTTTTTGATCGGACAAGTTATACCTTGACAAGTTCGTATGTGGCACCCGGTGGACCCCCATCGCAGGGAGCCTCTGCACATCAAGATTTTTTGATAAGTACGGCAAACGCTGACTACGACAGAATTTTACCGAATGTCACGCACAAGCTTGTCAAGGTATAGAGCTAGATAGATGCAATTGTTATTATAACAATGTGAAATAAAACGACATACCAGTAAGGATCTTGTTGAATTCAATTTCTGTGGTGTTGGCAATCAGCACGTCACGCAAATGGATGACCAGTTTCTCGCAGAATTCGCAAGGCACGTCCCTAGAGGAATAAAATAAAACGCACATTAAATGACGTGAGTATACTACTACATAGTTAAGCTCTAACAAAGGTAGCACACCAGCTTCCACTGGAGTATAAAACCGATAGCGAAACCGCGGCGAATTCCCTGTTCGGCAGTGCAGGCTCGAGTCACTTAGCGCACAGTTTTCACTTGGTAATACACGCAATGTATTACAAAACGGCTGTCGCGCCGCCAATACTAGTCACTAGTTAGGCGTTTTTAGGGTTCCGTACCTCAAAAGGAAAAACAGAACCCTTATAGGATCACTTGTTGTCCGTTTGTCCGTCTGTCTGTCTGTCTGTCTGTCAAGACCCTTCTTCTCGGGAACGCGTGGAGGTATCAAGCTGAAATTTATATCAAATACTGAAGTCTACTGTTCCTTGGAGCTGTGAAAACACAATCAAAAGATGCACCCGTTTATGCTGCAAATTTCCGCAAATTTTCGAAACTCGGAAGGGAATCATAACCTACAGGGTACTTTCCGTGAACTTAGAATCTTAAAATTTGGTATGAAGGTAGCTATTATAACACAACCAACTAGAAAAGACTGAAAATCTTTATTTTTTATGTCTGTCTGTAAATATCAATGACCAATATAACCTCACCCCACACTGGGTAGGTACATTTTGCTTAAGATGCATACACTGGATGTTTTAAATCACTCGGAAAAAGCTATAAATATCTTCAAGACACGACTCCCGTTTACTTACTACCTATAAATGTGTACGGAACCCTTGGTGCGCGAGTCCGACTCGCACTTGCCCGGTTTTTTTTAAATAGACTAACTCGACAAATACTCACTCGACATTACTCAGTTCCTTGGCGACGGGGAAGGTGTATTGGTCGTGAGTATGGAACCGGAAGTCGCACTGCCCGCTGAGGTGGCACATACTGTCCGGCGTCAGGTCCTTTTTGACGGCTGCGAGAATGTTCTCGTAGTATTTAAAGACCAGCATCGAACAGGAGTCTGAGAGGGAGCCCATGTCCCGGCATACCTGCGAAAAAGTTTTAGTATTTTTCTGATATCTTAATTAAAATGTACGGGTATGAGTATAATAATAAATAAATAAAATAAATATCATGGGACACTTGACACTGATTGACCTAGTCCCAAACTAAGCAAAGCTTGTACTATGGATACTAGGCAACGGATAAACATACTTATATAGATAAATGCATACTTAAATTTATATTAAACATCCAAGACCCGAGAACAAACATTCGTACTATTTATACAAATATCGGGAATCGAACCCGGGACCAAGCTTCGTAGTCAGGTTCTCTAACCACTTGGCCATCCGGTCGTCTAATAAGTATGGATGGTGTATGGCTATCGTTGAGTCGGTATGGTTGATTGAAATTACCAGACACAAATGACATTTTAATTATTTTATTGTTTGTTTGATTGTTTGTATATACATATACGTATTTCATAAATTTGAGATAGATTTATATTCTTGTTTTTACCTTTAATTATTATTATTATTATTCTTTAATTTTACTCTAATTTGACATTTTAAATTCTATTTTTTTTTGTAGTAGACGATCCTTTTGTGCATTTCTTATAATTACCTGACATGTATCCATCTAAAAAGCGTCGAAAAAAAAGCAGAAGTGGATGAGCAGCTACGGTTCTCAAAATGATCTACCCACAACTCTACTGCCAAGGCAATAAGAGTGTGTAGATTATTTAGAGCACCACAACCGCTCATCTACTTTTGCTGTTGACTGTATTTAAAATTATTTTTTTACTAAATTCTATTTCTTATTGAGTCTTACCCGCAGCAATCCAACAAGGAAGTCGTCGTAGCTGGTGGCGTCAAACTTGTTCCTAACAACGGTCACCGTTTGCTGGCAGCTGGTGCAGCTCATCCTTTGGGCCAGCTGGCTGTTCTGTAAGAATAAACAATATCGTAACATCATCATCATCATCATCATCAGCCGGAAGACGTCTACTGCTGAACAAAGGCCTCTCCTTTAGAACGCTACAATGAAGGACAACTCGCCACTTGCATCCCCGGTTGCCCGCAATTCTCACGATGTCGTCAGTCATCTAGTCCTGCCAACGCTTCGATTTTCGGTTCGCGGTCGCCACTCGAGAACTTTTCGCCCCAACGGTTATCTGTTCTTCCAGCCAGGATCGTCTCCGCAGGGAGGAAGTTCTCAATCGACTTGAGGTACGGAAAAGTAGTTTAGATAACAATGTAGGTACAGTCAGCAAAAAACTTTTCAGTGAACTGAAAATATTACTTTGCTCACCCGACCTTATGATAGCTACTTTTATGCAACAAATGTGTGTTAATGCAGTTCCTCCACCTCCACACTGTAAGAACACACACATATCACACAAACCCATCTATCACCACCACCACACTACACTGACGCGTTTCGAACTCAACTAGAGCTCATCTTCTTTCCTGAACTCCAGAATGGCAAGCGGAAACAAGGCGGCCAGTTCCTACGATATAAGGACGTTCAGAAAAGGCACATGAAAAGGTGTGGTCTTAATCCCTCTCGCTGGGAAGAGCAGGCAAGGCGCCAATCTGAATGGAGGCGCGTTGTGAGGGATAAAGTGACTGAATTCGAGTTGGCTAAGCCACCCACAGCCATCTTTTACCACTACGTTGACGGTGTCCTTGCGTGCTGCCACTGTTTGCGCAAGTTTTCTAACAAAATTGACTATTCAAATTTGGCCAGGAGAGATATATATAGAGCTCATCTTCAGAGCAACACACCCGTTCACCACGCTACCAGATGTCAGTTTAGGGTAGATCAACTTTTTCTTGTCACTCGTTGCTATAGTTACGGTGTCCTGTGTCACTCTTTAAACCGTAAGTTTATAGGATTAAAATTTGCCAAACATGCAATTTTGTGGTAATTTTAAGCCCCTTCTTGGTCATCTAATAATCATGTTAGTATAATGTGACACAACATTTCTTCTATTAAACTGTACTATTGTTGTCCCCTAGCTGACGGGAGACAGAATAACAACAAGAAATAGTTGATTCACCCTTAACATCTGCAACACGCTGATTCAGTAAATTATAAAAAAGCTTATATTCAAAATGTTTTTTTAACAAAAACAAATTTGATTCCGGCTAAGCACTCACATAATCCTCAAGCATCAGATCGATCTTGGCGTTGTTGCACAACCCAGCGACGGAGCACACGGCCTGAGGGTTCATCTGGGAAGCGAGAGTCTCCACCAGCTCGGGCACGAAGTCGTCTGCCATTTTCTTGCACTCTTTACGGACCAGCTTGATTGGGATGAGGTCGCATGAGCCCTCGAACACTTCTTTGAGCTCCTCCTGAAGTGAAGATAAGAGATTAATATTTCAATTATCTCAGACTAGTTGCTGCTTGTAACTTTTTCAGTGTCCAATGGTAACTTTACACTTCCTGAGGTAAAAAGTTAAGTCTACGTTAACTAAGTCTAGTTAACCAAGGATAATGTAAATAAATATCATGGGACAATTGGCATCAATTAACCTAGTCCTAAAAAAACAAAACTTGTACTAGGTACCGGGCAATGGGTAATGTATCGTCACTACTTTAAAAAAATCTCTTATCGAAAATCAATATGTCACCAAATTGTAACCTTGATACAATGTTCATAAATTCTTCAGAGCGCTGTTAGGGCTGCCACGGTTCTGCAGTGCGTCCACTAAGTTTGCCGGAGCGCGAGTAGATAGCTTTAATGCTATACTACGGAAAAAAAGGCATCGCTTCTGACAAGAATACGTGGCAGCACTAACAGCCTCCTGAAGATGATAGCTGTAAGAGATGATTGCTCTATAATGCAAAATTTAATTAATACCACACTATCACTCGTCCAATATGTATACTAACATAGTTATAAGCAAATATCTAATAATGTATAGCTCTTTGTTGTATGAATAAATAAATGAATTATTATTATAAAGTTCACTCAGAAAATTATCTGTTTTGAGGTACGAGTTTTTTTTAAAGTAGTGACGGTATGTTTGTTACATTCAGGATTCGAGAGCAAACATTCGTATTTTTCATATAAATATTTACCCTAGACCGGGGACCTCAAGCTACATAGTCATACAAACAAAAATATCACGCGGATATTGGCCTTGGTTTACCATGTTGAAACCGGTAAAACATGTCTAAATTGAGATATACATACATATTATAAAATATTAAATGTATTCTTTGTTTTTTCTTCATTTCAATAAGCAAAATATAACATTGATTTAACACGCGAACGAATGTACAATAATGATCGTCGGGTTATTTCGAGATCACCTGTTATAGATGTTTAGTAGAGTTACTGTCTAGTAGAGATTTCTAAATAAATGTGTACAATTAGGGTAAGCCAACAAAGCTATCCGTCCCGTGATAATTAGTCGCTATCGGCCATTGACCCAGGGCTAAGGCACGCAGAGTTCACCTCTTTGTTTGCCTGGTGATAATATGGTGAAATAAGAAATTAACGTGTCGTCGACTTAGGGTTCAGTGTTTATTAAATGTTTATCTATGGGGGGCGGATGATTGGATATCTATTTGCTCACAATTCTGTAACTAGCGATGTTGGCAACATCTTTTTAGCTATGAAACAAAAAATGCTCAATAAAGTACCTATAAAGCTGCGCGTCCACTGCATCGGAATCGGAGAGTACGGAGCGGGCGGATTTGTTGCTTTGTATAGATTTCTATGGTACTGCGTGCACTGGATCGGCATTTCTGCGCCATACAAATCTATAAAAAGCAACAAATCTGTCCGCTTCGTACGACGCGTACGCTCCGATTCCGATGCAGTGGACACGCAGCTTAAGAGTACGGTCACCTGATTTAATATCTGCTACAGCGGAGCGTGCAAAAATATCTGACACCTACCAGCCCCAGAGACTGATACGACTCTAGTCGTATCAGATATTCATGCTTTATTGTGATATTACGCTTTATTGTGTCAGATATTGGTGCTGGTGGCTTTACGAACTAACTGAATAGTGGACCCAATACTTAATACAGAGAAAATACTATAACTACAATGAAAATTACATTGACAAACCAGCCAAAAATGGTTCGTTCAAACTAATAGATCTGATATACTCTGTCGCCGAACAATGTCCTGTCTGTTTCGAGCACTTTCATTAACCTTAAACATCGCTGCTCTACTTCTAATTGTTGTCCAAACCATTTTGCAATAAGTACGACATCAGGCGGCCATGGGGCGTCTCGTTGATACATAAATCACTGCCTTAGCTCAGATTATTTACAGAATGATTTCCGAAAAGACTAACATAAGACGTCAAGGGTTGCCTTGTTGGTGGTAAATCATTGACATTTACCTACTTCAAGAAGGTTCTATGATGGGTCAACTTTCCCTCATACAAGAATAAAAATAAGCTTGCTCCTTACACCGTGAAAATTATTATTATTATTACTTCACAGCTCGGTAAAAGAAAGGCGCTAAGAAAACAACTGAATAAAATAATGGCTGCCCGCCAATACAGGGGACTACTACAAAGTTCGAAAATCGAAGTTCGTATCGTACCGTACCTCTCACTCTCGTATTAAAAAATATTAGCGTCAGGAAAACGATATGAACTTCGATTTTCGAATTTCGTAGTAGTCCCCCGATTGTCACTTTTTTCGAGTCTACCGTATTGTTCCATGCTAAAAAAATATTTACTAAAACTATTGCAAAACAATTTGATATAAATTTAAAATGTAAAATTCCCTTGGGGAGAAAAACTATACGTAAATCCATAGTTCCCGCGGGAACAATTGAGGCCATTGCCCTTTAGTATACAGGCATGGAATAACATCATTGACGAGCAAGTGTGATGAAAAATCCTTTGACATATGTACTAAATTTAGGGCGTTGTGCTTAGGCCTTACAAGGTCAATGCGCTTCTTTGAGATCATGTGAGTATTCATACAATATTTCATCCGTCAAGTTTCTAGTTTAAGTTTAGGCTGTGCATTGCCCGTCAAACAGTCACGTTACTCATTTATAGGTATAAGTATATAAACATAAGATAATAGATGATTGAGTAGTGTATGTAAATATCAAGTGTTCCCAATATATCTTAAAATCGAGCTACGTGAGTACAAAGCTGCGATAAGAGATACGTGCTCGGACCATTGTGTGACTAATTAAGCACGTAATTGGCTTAATCGGACGATACTAGGTACATATAATGGTTTCATTTGTTGGAATGGAAACAATGACACATTATTTTAGTACCCAGTACGCGTTGAATTAGCAGTCACTCTCTCCAAGTATCTTTGTGTACCTGTATTAGCATTAACGAACGACCCCATTATTAAAAACACTTTTTTAACTCATTCAGTGCCTTCATATCCTCGTAAGCCCTCGCGTACTTTATAAAGGACCAATTAACACTACGAATAACAGCCGATTGTACTCAATAAAGTACAAATTGTACATTGAATAAAGATTTTTAAGAATTTTGAAATAATATTCAAAATAACAAAGCTGGTTAACCACGTCTTCTAGGTCTTAAGTACTACGTCTTTTAAAAAAAAGTTAGGACTCAAGAGGATATACAAGGGTTTTGCTAACTTTTAGCCAGTATCTTGAATGCATATAAGACTTGGTACATTTAGAGCATGATGGATTTGCCTGTGCCGAGCCCGGTTTTAGAATCCGCCGCGGGCGCCATACAAATTTCAATTCTCGTCTCGCCCCGCCTCGTCTCACCTCGCCGGTGGAAAATCACCTTAAGGGACCTGAAGTGTGAGTGAGTAGCGCGCTATTTATTGCCAAATAGGAATCAAGACTCCAGCACTGCGACAGCAACTGCGAAGCACTGCAGCGGGAAGGCAACTGGAAATCACCACACTATTTTCTCAAGATCCTCTACCGACGACCACGATTACTCTTTGAAGAGTAATTATTGAAGCGTATTTAAAGTTGATTGATCGATTAAAACTTTATTTTCACCATAACACAAATTTAAACAGATACAGACAAGAAACACAATATCGAACTATAGGTAATAAATAATAAAGTTAAGATTAACCTAACAGGGTTAGTTAAAACTTTAAAAACAAAAAAAAAATAAAAATCTAAAGTTCTTTCTTCATTAAGTAAATAATTTGTACTTTATATAGTACATTCGGCATATTTGTCCCTTATAAAATACGCTAAGACTCACGAGGATAAATCTAATGTACCTGTGTCTCGTTGCTTTGCAGTTGGTCTCTGGCTTGCGTGACCATGTCGGTACAGATCTTGCAGATATCATCCTTGTCCTCTGGGAAGGACATCTGGGACCACACGCGCTCGACGCAGTGGTGCGTGGCTCGGCATTGCCGGCCGGTGCTGTGCATGTTACACTTCGATTAAGGTGACTTCTAAAAGACTTAACAAAATATACGTACTGCGTGTATTTTTGATATATGTAACCACGAGCAATTCTTGTATATATATTTCGGGGATCTCGAAAACGGCTCCAACGATTTCGATGAAATTTGGAATGTAGGGGTTTTCGGGGATGAAAAGTCGATCCAGCTTGATCTTATCTCTGGGAAAACGCTTATTTTTCAAACACGTCTTTTTTCCTATAAAATGAATTAGCACGCAATTTATCACTACATGTTGTTGTTGTTTTTTTTTATATGGCTCTGTAAAAAAATATATTAGAAAACGAAATATGAGAGGTAATGGTGGATGAACGATGACGAGCTTTTATCAATCACTAAATGATCACTGCGAAAAGTATTCTTTAGGTATAACAAGTTATGAATAAACTAGCTTTTGCCCGAGGCTTCGGTCGCATGGAATTCGGCTACCGCGCGCTGTTCCCTCGGGAAATGTGCGTTTTTCGGGGTTAAAAAGTAGCCTATGTTACTCTCTGGCCCATAAACTATCTCTATGCCAAAAATCACGTCGATCCGTCGCTCCGTTTCGACGTGAAAGACGGACAAACATACAAACACACAAACTTTCGCATTTATAATATTAGTATGGATTCTACTCAATTTAGGCTAAACAGTGTAACAATGATCTAGAACTTGCGCAACAAATCAATTGTGTTCCAGCGATTTGGCGGAAAGAGCGTTTATATAACATAGTTGTTGAAATTTGTGTCTGACACAACACTACCGAGACCGCTGTAGACTCGAGCATTGTCGTGCGTAAGAGGCTAATTATTAGCAAGTTTTGCATAAAAACTGTTGAATATGACCTCTTAACTTTGAACTCTTTGTCATGCTAGCGTATGTATAGATTAGTCACAGATCAACTGGCGGAGTTATACGCGACATTTTACTGTAATAGCTCATAAACTCATTTCATTTAAGTAAAACTAATAATAAAAAGAATAGAGATTTTATCCTAGTTTTTTTTTATTAGATTGGATGGCAAACGAGCAAGTGGGTCTCCTGATTGTAAGAGATCACCACCGCCCATAGTTTTTTTTAAAACGAAGATATTTGCATAGAAGATTGGGATTTGAATTCGCACTTCCTGTGGCTTTACGCACCAGAAGTGTCTTATTAACTAGACCACCGAGGCGTCGGATTTACCAACCGAAAATCTTAATCTCTAACATACGCCAATAGCGGTGAATCTAATTCATTTGCAAAAAATGAGTTTTCATAGCGGTTAAGAAATTAGGGTACAATCGCTGCGCTATCTCATTTTTGAACAACTTACTCGAGCGGCGGTTCGTTACTAAAATAGCCGCGAAAATTAATTGGTACATGGCAACCATCATTTCCTCATTTCATGTTGTGGCCTTTTAGCCCGATAGACCCCTAGCGCTATTAGCTAGTGTCAATTATTATTTCTTTTAAAACCCTTAGTACAGCAGCACAATTTTGCTAAAAAAAACAGTTCAATGACGAATTACAAAAAAAACGCTTACCTGAAATTGCTGCACCAATAAGACGGTCCCCATGTGCATTGTTCCGTGCCCAACAGTTGTTCTGTCATAAAAAAAAAATATTTTATGTACCAAAAATAAAAACACAAAAAGAAGCGGAAAGAAAGAAAATATCAAGCAATTTAGATCTGTTAAAGATTTTGATTAAAATTTTTGGCTAACTTTTCCTTCTCACTTCTAGCTTCTTTTTTTTATTTTCTTATTTATTTTTATCTATTATGATATTTATCAAGCGGTTGAAACACTGTGTAATAATGAACTACTTTGTCGTCTGTATTAATGCGTAAGGGGGAGATTTTATGTGTATTTTGAATGACATAAATTGATTGAATAAATAAACTAAAACCAATGTCAAATTCGCGCAAAATTACATAAATAGTAACAAAATGGAGCGCAAAACGATAATGCAACGGAATGGGAATTGTAAACATCAGCACGGGTTATGACGGCAATATCGTACTCAAAACAAAATAGAATTACTGTCTGTCATGTTACATATTGATATAGTGAACTAGATAGGGTAAGTTCACCGGAAATCATCCATTCAAATAATGAACCTCTAATAATATAACAATACGCAGAAACAAACAGCGGTTTTATATCCAAGTTCTAAATTTGCGCTATATTTCAAACGCGCCTTGTAGTTAAATGGGTAAATATTCAGCGTTTTTGCAGTTTTTTTTTCTTCTTTACCGTTTCGGGCAGTATTATTAAAATAGATGACGCTCAGGGTTGTTTTCATGAAAACTGAAGACAATACCGGTGTTAAATCTAGCGTGATCAAAATTATAGCGGGTTCTCTTGGTAATAAAGTGGGATAGTAATGAAGTTTAACCGAGCTGTCAAATCCCTCGAATATACCCAAAACATTGTAAAAATAGTCATCCACCACTCCCAGGCAGAGCAGGTATATCTCGAAATTTACATGAACTACTAACAATAATGTCTTAACTGGCGTGGTTCTACAAGCGTTTCAACCGCTATCAGTTTCCTGCCGCTTATACTGAAGAAATGAGTCAAGTGGAATTTTATAAAGGATATGGTGAGCATGCGGTACAATAACAATTCATTAAAATTTCTTGCTTACGTTCTCTCATTTCTACGATATATGCGACAGGAAACTCGTAGATAGATATTATTTATTATTATCTAGTTGATGAGTGTGTAGAGGATGAGCTCAGTTGTGCAATAATTAGGTCTTGCGATTGAAACGCTTGTAGAACTACCCAAATTTATATTCACGTGAAATATACGAAAACTATTGAAATTCTTTTCAAAGACTGACCTCATCCGACGCATAACTAAATAATACATTTAGTGCCGTTATAATTTCTTGCTGTATTGTATGGCTCGGTCGATTTCGGCAGTGAGTGACGTAATCGCAAATGTTATCGATGCGAATCATAAGGAATTTATCAGTTGTTCAAACAATAACAATCGCGCACGCAAACTTACCCTTGTGCTTCTTTGGCTCTGTCTTCTTCTGTAAAGAAAAAAAAAATACTTATATTATGATGATTATAATTATTATTGACCACTCTGTCAAGAGTGATACCGACAAAGAAGAAGAATGATTATTATTGAAATTAATTTAAAGATTTCCGACACAATAATAAAATGATAACTAATGTCCCGTGATATTTATTTATTTTATTTATTTAATGAATTATATTTCCGTATGTATGTATGTAAACTCTTTAGGTATTGTACAAAATAAGTAAACAAACACAATTGATAAACATTGGGATATATGTACAAAGGCGAACTTATCCCTTTATTTTTTCCTGTTTTAAAAGCAAAACAATTTTGTTGAACCATATTGTTCGATTTATAAAAGTAAAAAAGTTTTTTGACTTATCCGGCAACTGCGGCACACAGGATTTTTTTTCGCTTTTAGGTGCTAAATAGAAGATCGAGGGCCTGTTTCACTACTCATTGATACATTTTATAAGCCAGATGTTTGCGATTAATTGTGATACCGTCTCTGTTTGTGTTGTCGGAATAAATAAAGACGGCATTACATTATCACGTATTAATTTTTCAATGAGTGGTGAGTGGTGGCTCTTAAAAATACAAATAGTTGTGCGGAAATATGTAAAAACATACACATTTGATTTAAGAATACTCGCCTGCCCGTGCGAAGCGGAGTGAGGCGATATGCAATTATACAGGGTGGCCCATTTAGATCGGTCAGTATGGGAAAGTCTGAAACTATAAGACATACGATGATCTGTTCTTAGAAATCATAACATCGATTTTAATAACAAGAAAAACTGCATTCATATATAAAAAAAAAATTATCTCAGTACGGTTCGATTTCCGAGCGGAGTACATTTTTTTTTAAATGTATGAATGCAGTTTTTCTTGTTATTAATATCGATGACAGGGTTCCTAAGAACAGGTCTTCATATGTCTTATAGTTTCAGACTTTCCCATACTGACCGATCTAAATAGGCCAAAAGTGAAAACATGTGAAGATCTTAGTCATTCAATCGCGCATTAAGGGTTGGACGAATTTGCATCAAATTAGGCAGATAGGTAGCCTTCATAGGACATTTTTCATACCGTAAATAAATACTTCAAACTGAAGATCGATGTATAATTCTGTACAGATGAAGTTGTGTAAAACTGCGAGCTATTAACTTGGTTATTACGTATTGCAAATATGTTTACACGAATAGTGCCAATTGCTGTTTTGTTGTTGTAATACTTTTACAAGCTTAGTTATTAATAAAATGGTGGCGGCGAGCCAACATTTATAAAACTCATTTTTTTTAAAGAATTATCCGTCAACGAGCACTTATGATAAAAACCAACTAAGTGCGTGCTGGGTTCCGTACTAATATGCGAAAATATCCAGCACTAAGTTTTGATCTACCATTACTCGCTAACTTTTAAAGGCTGTAATAGCTATACTTTTAAATTTCTTTATCATGATTTGAATGAATACTATGGTAGGTACTATCGAACCCACTAGATCGTGATTCACTGTGGAACCTTTACACAGAAAACATCGTACGGACATCGCGAAGTCCGACAAGGAAATTATTAAGACGTTAAGGAAAGGACCTGTTTCACCACTCATCTTTAATTTTATGTGACAGGTATCTGTGATGTCTGCGTTTGTTTTGTCCGAATAAACAGGGAAAGCCGAAAAAGAAAGAAACGGGGGCTTAAATCCGGGATCTCAAGCTTTACAATCATGTTCTCTAGCCGGTCGTCAAAACTATGATTTACAAAGGAACATGAAATGTCTTACCTCCAAAGCCTGCTCCAACTTCTCATTGTTACACATGCCGACGATGCGGCAGATGGTCTCAGCAGAAGTCTTGGAAGCGAGCACATGGCTCAGATACTTCTCAAAGCCGGCAGTGTTCTGCTTGCACAGTTTGTATGCAGCCTGGGGCGTGCTGCGGCAAGCTGACTTCACTCGGAGACCGAGGTACTCCTGCGAGGTTTATGAAAAGTCAGTTGGAAACTGAGGAGTAGAGGTAAGGCCCTGGGGGCTACTACAAAATTCGAAAATCGAAGTTCGTATCGTACCGTCCCTCTCACTCTCGTATTAAGTAATATAATATGGACATTAAACAGGCTCTGCATTTGCTATCGGTCAGTGAGGTAACGTTCCACCCTGTATTTGTCTAAAAACAGATTGTTTTAGTATTATCAACAGAAGCCAGACAGCTAAGTAATTTTTATAACCTCGCTTGTGGTTGTAACGAATCATTCCTCATTTATATGTATAGCTTAACAAACAGGAAATATATGCATAACAACTCATATTCACTACCTCAATAAGCATAGAAACTATAAACGGTTTTTTTCCCTGCCACCCCAACCAACTTGCAACCCAACCAATGACTACTAGAGTACTAGATAATTCAGTGACGTACTTAGTACGTAATTTGTCCAATCCGGAAATATAAATATAATATTTCCGGATATACGAGTATTTATTTATATAAATATTATATTTTAATACAAAAATAGGTAGGTTAGGTTAGTTAGGTAACTTCAGTTGCCCGAAGGGCAAAATACCCACAAAGGGCGGAGCTCCGTCGAAAAGCAGTTGGACCACGGCTACGTCACGGATAATTCACCTTCTTGTTGCCTTTTATTATTAGCTACTAGCCCATTATGCTGTCGCAGACTTTTTCTAAACCTATTTAAGATATACATTTCCATTATACATTATATTCCTGTAACTCTTACAGTTTTTGCAGTGCACGCCAGAATGACTCGGAGATGGGAGATTTTATACGACAAATTTACACAACATCTTCTTTATAAATTACAGCCTGTGTTATTCTGACGTATGAGCTATATCATTGTAGTTTCATTAAAATGAATTCCGTAGTTTTTGCGTGAAAGAGTAACAAGCATCTATACATACACACATCCATACAAACTATCGCGTTAATAATATTAGTGGGTTTTATTAAATAGAGGACTCGGTAAAACTGGAGTCGTCTCACCTCATTGATAAGATCATTGATGTCCTTCAGTTCGCTGAAGAGCGTGACGAACTTATTGGACACGTCATTTTTCCGGATCGTCTGGTCTTGGTTGACCCACACGGTAGCGATGCAGTGACCCACAGCGCCGCATTCTGCCGCTTGCCTGTTTCACAAAACCATATTACATTTTTATTTTAAATATTTTGCCGCTATCACTGCGTTCTAGATTTACAGCGACAAAAGGTTTTTAAGCGCAAATGACGCTTAAAAGATGAACAGATGTCGCACATTTGAATCAATATGTGTGATAATATATGTTTTCTCAAAAATGTCCGTATAAGTCTACATTATTTCTTACATATCAGAAGACTAAGTGCATAGTTTATGGTCAGCGAGAAATTAAAAAGTTAAAAAGATTGCAGGCGCGCTAGCTCGACAATAATTTATTATTGTCGAGTCTCAAACTTTTTAAAAAGTGAAAACGGCCATGGAAATGTTGGCTTAAGTCGTATACAGCCAACTTAAATGGCTGCTATCAGTTATTTTGTTGGAACTCCAGACTTTTTTTATTGGATCTGAAACAGCTTGTGGTGTTTTCGGTGGAAAAATACACCTGCTGTTTTTTTTAATGAAAAAAAGGCGGGAAAGCATGAAAAATTTTATTGGAATAAAATTAAATGTCATAATATATTTTGTTGCGAAAAGGTTTATTCTAATTTAGTTTTTTCCTTCACCATTTTTTGAGAAAAGCTTTATAATTAGTCTCGGCTGGAATAGAAATTACTGGCTTCGTATTAGTTAATTCGTATTAATTATTAGTTTATTCTCATACCTACTCAGCCAGCAATTGCCTACTTCCAGACCACGACAATAATCTACTATTGTAAGGAACTAATAATAAGAAGACTACAAATATGACCCGAGCTTAAAGCCCCAGCCGCCCAGGCTATAAACTACATAGGTATATTCAATTTCCCGGTTCAGTGTGTAAAGAATTAATCCAGTCGCTTAAACAACATGAAACGACCTACCTCTGAATGTAAGATAACAAGCTGCAAACTGATTTAAACGGGTGTTTAAAAACTGTACTAAACATCTCGTGTCGAAGATTTTTAGGGTAAAAAATTGGTCAAGAAAAACGATATCTCGGTTCCTTTACAAAATTTTACTCAAAGATTTTATATGGACACGACATTTTATGACACTTTTCGAGATAGTATTTTAGAATAAAAGTAAAAGAAAAATAAAAGTTGATACGAGTTCCCAGCTCATTATTCTCCGGTCTAAAGAGGGTACAAAAAAGCAGCATCGGTCATAGAAGGTACTAGTAAACAATAACATTTTTATTATAAGTTCTGTAGATATAAATACATATTATTTTGCTGCTCTATGGAAATTCTCCATGCTCTTTAGAACTATAACAACGCACGCAGACAAGAGTATTAACGTTGATATGTATGTAGGTAGATAACCTAACTAGAAAAGTAAAAAAATCCCCGACATTTTAATTTCAAAATATCTCAAAAAATTCTAAGTGTAAAATTCAGCTATCTATTATGGTTACCGAGATACAGCCCTGTGACAGACAGACCAACGGACAGCGAAGCGACATTAGAGTGCCGTCTGCCACCAGGTACGGAACTCTAAAAATGAGCGCAGATACTTTATAAATAAGCATGCTTGGTGTTCCATTACGCCTTTTTTGCAATTTTGACAGTCTAGAGACCCTTTTACATATTTATTAGATCCACGCATTTAACTATCTACAGATAAAATAGGAAATATATGTACCTATATATAAAAATCGCCAGTTCAATCTAGAAGAGTTTTTTTTTACATAAATTCGACTTGTGTTTGACCCCCATCTCATCTAATGAAAAATGCAGATGAGGCCAAAGGTGCACACTGGCTTCAGTAACAGCCTCGCTCTAGCTTTGAAGACCCCGAGATTGTATCCACCCGGAAATTTAGTCAAATCATCCTTATCAAATTGTAAGAGTAACAAACAAAATGGTGACAAAGAATGGCCAACTGTCTTTGATTGAAGGATAAATAACGCGAAGGGAGGGGACAGCTTCCTGTCGCGAATTGATAATGTTCATGCACTGAATTTAAATAAATCTCATACTTACCTACAAACGTAAATAAGTAGCAGCATACTGAGTACCTACATACAGTGTACCCCAGTTGTTGTAAATTACTACTACATTCACACTAATGTTATCCTACTCTTTGAACTTTGTATTTTACCCCATAGATTTGTCGAGTTTTAAAGACCAAAACCAAATTGAGAATGATACATTGTAGAGATAAATCAAGATTTGTACAGTAATTAAAGAATTACCATGTACAGTTGAAGGAACTGAATTGCACACCGGAGAGGATACTTTTTGCTGCACATACACATACAACTGCTAAAGAAATCATTGTGAGATTAATCATGTAGGGGTTTCACCCTGGTATGCGATTCATTTACTTGACTTTGAAAAAATTACCTTAAACTTTGACACCACAAGCCCGGTCCTTTAGCGCATTCTTTAGGTATTTGTCTTGCTGATGACAAATCTGAAAACAAACATTTAATTACAGCCGTGAAGTTTCAGAAAACATTTAACCTTAACTATTTTCAGTAGCAACAATCTACTTAAATCTTACATTTGGTCATGAACTCATGAACAACAGATTGAAATGAAAAAAAGGATGTGAAATGTTTGACAAAATTTTATACATATTCAGTTTTTTTGTGATTATTTGTGTTCACTCAGAATTTTGAGATGAGTAAACTAGGGCTGGCAAATAATTTGATAAGAACCTACATTGTTTCTTCAAAATAATACCTGCAACAGTTATATTTTTTTTATTAATTCTATTACATACAATAAAGTTATTTTGTTGGTACCTTTGTTCAATTGTTTAAAGGAAAATTAATGTATTTATTAGGTCACATTATAGTGATAAGATAGAAGTTATATTGATATATATTATTATTATTGGAATTGTAAAAATGACTCATATTATATGAAGTCACAGTTGGTAACTAAATAAAAGTGTAAAGTCATCAACATAAAATGGGTGAACTCTGAAACTTCTCTACCGCCCGTTTCCCATTTGTTAATAAAATATAATACAATTCCACTAAAACTAAATATTAGTATTAATTAGTCAATGCAATTGCAATTCTGTGACCACACACCACATCACAGATGATGGTAATGACTAAGTTTTTTGGTTAATGGATATAATAATTAGTTAATTTTTGAAACATGATAAAAAGAAAAAGCATCTTAATTATATTAACACATTCCCAACCACATATTACTACGCGCTACGCTTGTAACCAGTAGCCGTATTTTTCCGCTTTGTAGCTAAAACTGCCTACAAAAAGAGAACTCGATTAGCCGGTTCTTGGCACTGAATGTGTTAAGGAATTATATATTATAAACTATCAGTGTGTCAAACTTTATCAAAATATGTTCAGTTCTTTCTACTTAACAAAAAAGTCAAACCACAAAAGTTCACAAATTTTTGGATTTACAATATGAGTGGGATAGCCGCTAACTTCAATTATTCAGCCATTTAAAATGAATTGATCTTTTCAACCCAAAAAAAAATCTAATAATGAAGCAGCAATTATATTCCTAGGTTTACAACTCCTACCTACACACAATATGATCTAACCAGGCAATAGCAAACACATGAGTAATTCAATAGCAAATGATTCACTCATTACTGCCACTGCTTTGCGGCAGACTGATATGAAAATGCTTACTGAATTATTGTGTCTGGTTTAAATTACTCTTTATGATATCCTGTTGACAAGAGTACGGTATGAATTGGCAAAAGTAACAAAAAAATCTACATAGGTATTGTTTTAGATATGCCTGGACCACAATAAAGTTCATTATACTTATAGAATTGTATAAGTAAGCAAAAGCATACATAATTAGGCCTCATTATTCAAATAATAGTAACTGTGCCATTGATATCTAGTTGTTAGGAAGTTTTTATCCTTTGTTTACTTTCGCAGCTGATAACCTATGGTGTAATTGATAAGTACTGGTTTTTTTTATGTTCAGCACATGCTTTGAAAGACCAATTTCAAAATATGTGAACTTTTATTGAATTAGGCAGGCTCAGGCAATAAATACTATGACATAATCAAATGTTTCTCCCTGCTACAGGATCCAATGGCAACCCTCAATATTTTGTAACCTGCTAAATGTGTCTTCATACTCTCTCATTACAAATCTTTCCATTGCAAGTACTTGTTTCGGATGCACACTAGTTTCAGGGTTTGCTAGCAGCCCTAATTTTGAAATAAACTTATAATTTATGGATACATCTGCAACCTCTTTGCTCTTCAATTCAGAAAGCCTTATGTAGGTATTATAAGCAGGGAGAGTGTTAAATAAAACATGCTTTAATAAATTCAAATAAGTTTTGAATGCAGGTAAATAACAAAGAGCACTGCGCCTGCTGTGAGTATTGTTCTACTCATATTGTTTTTGAAAGCAATGACAACTATGAATGATTACTCATACTGTTCTAGCAACAACGAAAAGTATTCAAACCAAATTAACACACTCGAAATGCGGATAATAATATAAGTAATGAAGGTAAGTATTGTTTTTGCACATCACTTAATAAATCTTTGTATATTACATTATTTGAATATTTCGTCATTTTTAACAATTGATACTCCATTTCTTACAATAAATATAAAATTCAAGAACAATAACTGATTTCCTCCAGTATACAATTATTTTAACATCGTTTGACACCTCCTACCCACAATATTCGCAACGAAATCGCAAAACGATTTGATTGCATTAAACGGTTAATAAGCAATCGGATCATGGGCTAGAAATAATTAAATTACAAGGACGGTAAACATTACAAGCAAAACTTCAACTTACTTGAACAACTAAAGAGCGTGACGAGAAGACAAACCGCTAGCGCGTTTGTCATTTTTACTTCACGAAATTTATCACGTTTTGTCCGTAATCTTCGTCCGCGGCGAAAAGACTAACAAACACCCAACAATTTCACTTTGTTTGGAAGTTATTGCGTATCGGTATTGATTGATAAACAAATGTCAGGCGAGCGAAGCAAGTCACTGTTCATTCAGTCGTCATTCTTGATTTGACATCTCATAGCGCCTACAGACTACAGAGGCGCTATCAGTCGAGAAGCCGAGGAAACGTCGATATGTTCATACGTAAGTGAAGTAAAACGAAACGTTTGTTTACTTTGTTTACCAAATGAAAGTGTTGCCACAGAATTAACAATACATTGGGGAAACATAAATAAGATTAAATTAAATCACTGCATGAATCGACATAAAGTATAATGAAGTCTTTTTGTCAAAAATATTATGTGATAAATAAATTTTCTATTTATTAAAACTTGTTAAAATATAGGTAAATAAATACAAGGGAAATTATTTTAATAAGGCAACATTTATTAAAAAACGTCCCGTTTTACGTTCATATGACTCTCATTTGGTAAAGATTCTTGATAATTACGTAATTCGTTAATGAGGGCTATCGCGTATGAATTCGCCACTAGAGGCGCTAGTGTAGCGTGAGGTCTCTGAAATGTTAAATCTCATAGTTTTTGGGTGAGCTACGCGGGTTTATTTATAATTAGAATAATTTTGGGAATATTTTGCATTACCTGAAATTTATAATGGCAATTATGCGTTACGGGGCAATGAATGTCTGTGTTTTGAGACAGTTTTATGTTTCGGAAACCTTTGTCCTCACTTTTTTTCCGAACAAAACGGGACTACGCAACACTGTGGTTGCTCGATATTTTTATGGTACGGTTTTAAGGTGTATTAAATAATGATTTTAATCAACTTTGTTTTCACTCCTGTAATAACAGACTTTGAAAGTCACACTTAAAAACCTCACGCAACAGTGGCGCCATCTAGAAAGACAAAAAACGATACCCCTCATTAAAAGAAATCAAATAAGAGCAGGATTATTATAATGAGGGCTATCGTTTTTTGTCTTTCCAGACGGCGCCACTGTTGCGTGAGGTTTTTAAGTGTGGCTTTCAAAGTCTGTTATTACAGGCGTGAAAACAAAGTTTATATTAAAATCATATTCAATACACCTTAAAACGGTACCATAAAATATCGAGCAACCACAGTGGCCTACTCCGAAACTCGAAACTCGAAGTTCGTATCGTACCGTCCCTCGCGCTCTCGTATTAAATAGTTTTAAGTGTCAGAGGGACCGCACGACACGAAAATCGAGTTTCGGGTTTCGTAGTAGCCCTGCCGTTTTGTTCGGAAAAAAAGGGAGGACAAAAGTTTCCGTAAGACAAAACTGTCTCAAAACACAGACATTCATTGCCCCGTAACGCATAATTGCCATAATTAATTTCAGCATGCAAAATATTCACAAAATAATTCTAATTATGAATAAACCCACGTAGCTCACCCAAAACTATGAGATTTTACATTTCGGAGTCCTCACGCTACACTAGCGCCTCTAGCGGCGAATTCATACGTGATAGCCCTCATTACAGGTATCATTGGCGATATTTCATGGAATATAAGAATGAGGGGGTGACACTATTTACCGGCACAGATAATACCGACATGGAAATACCGACCTGATATTTCGTGTACACGCTCATACAAGCTGCAGGGCTACTACGAAACTCGAACGAAGTTCGTGTCGTGCAGTCTCTCTGACACTTATACTAATTAATACGAGAGCGAGAGGGACGGTACGATACGAACTTCGAGTTTCGAGTTTCGTAGTGGCAGGGCTTGGTGTCAAACTTACAAGAGATTCTATAGGCGTGTACACGAAATATCAGGCCGGTATTACCATGTCGGTATTGTACGAACCGGGAAATAGTGTCACCCGAATGAGGCGTTGCCAGCGCTATCTGTTCCAAAATTTTCAGTATAACTACAAACTGTCACCAATTAGTTTCGCTACTCGTCGCTAGGTGGCAGTTATAGGCTTATTTTTATAAATTAGCCACTTGTTTTGATTAAATTATTCTCATTACATTAGTGTGCAAATTAACGGTAGTTAATAAAATAACAATTTATTTCTTTACCATTAAGATCTTTTAGATCAGTAAATACCTTTATATTCCACTTGCACAGTAGTTAAGTGTATCTAAAGCTGAAATTCGTTTATTAAACCTTCTCGAAATTTCAGGTAGTAATATTCCTTCTAATTCTTATTACCTAGAATACTTAGGGACATAGAATTTCAATTAAATTAGGAACTTACTAATTTCCAATGAAATCCTTTTCTCGAGTCTCTAGAGTAGGTAGGTATACATATTCTAGAATCTCATTTGACGTTTTGCAATGTTACCAATTTGAAAAGTTAATGGAAAGCTAAAGAAAAGAGGTGGCGTAAGGCGTGGGAGACGTGGGCCGCCCCCTAAGGACGGTTTCGCGGTCTGATACTTATTTTTAGAAACCATAATCCTACAAAGAACCCTTATAGTTTCGCCATGTCTGTCCGCCCGCGATGTATCTCGTGTAGGCATAGGTTGGGATACCGTCGGACAATTCTTTTAACAAAAACGTTATAGATTTGCTTAAATTATTTTTCAATTTAGGGATCCATTTGCAAACTACCTATTAGACTTTAAAGTGCAATTTTTTTATTAGAAGCTATTATCCCCATTTATAAGCTAAACCGTAACCAGGCGTGGTCGCAGCCTGAAAGTTTGGAGTGGGTCACTATAATAATACATCGCGGTTAGGGGCAAAAAACTTTTTTTATTTTGATTTTTTTTTCAATTTGACGTGTACGATTTGGGGGGGGGGGCAGTCCCCTGTGCCTCCCCCCCCCTTCGGACGGCGCCTGACCGTAACCCGTGAACCGTTGACTTGAAGAATCTGAAAATAATCGCGATAGTAGTAGGTATATTATGTTATTAATTTAAAAGGAAAATGATCACTGCTCATAACCTTTACTTGTTAACGAGTACCTACTAGAGGTGGGTAAATCCGGATCTGAAGATTCAAAAGAGTCAGATCCTCAAGCGGATCCGAATCCCTTAATGACTCCTTTCAAATCTTATTGACTCCGGAGTTACTAACTCCGACTGGATCGAGCGGCTCGCCTCGCTCGTGATCGCCGTCACGCTCACTCACACTGACTCGCTCCGTCCGCCTGCTTTCGCTCTCGCTCGGCTCGGATCGGATCGGCAGGGCTACTACGAAACTCGAAGTTCGTATCGTACCGTCCCTCTCGCTCTCGTATTAAATAGTATAAGTGTCAGAGGGACCGCACGACACAAACTTCGATTTTGGAGTTTCGTAGTAGCCCTGCGGATCGGATCTTGGACTTGGATCTTATTATCTATGTTTGGTTGGTCGGTTCGGTCGTAGTAGCCCTGCGGATCGGATCTTGGACTTGGATCTTATTATCTATGTTTGGTTGGTCGGTTCGGTTCGGTACTCGGACTTGGACTAACGAACAAATCTTTCTCTCTCACGAATCTGTACTTCAGTTCAGTCAGCGGGTGGGGCACCGCAGTACCGTACCGACACCGACCGACCGAACCGAGCCGGAGCGGATCGGCCATAGATAAATTAATAATCGCTCGAAAGAACCGGAGTCAATAAAGGAGTCGGATTCAATAAGCGGATTCGGTACCGACACCGGAGCTGGATCTAGTGAGTCAGAACACTTCGCGGAGTTGAGATTACCCATGTCTAGTACCTACCTAGGTACCTAAAAGCCGATCAGAACTATTTGCCACATACCTATTTATTATTTATCTAATACGGAACCATATCCTTCGCTTGACCCGACGCGCGCTTAGCCGGTATTTTTTTTTATTTAAAACTGTCCTCAAAGGGTCCCTAGATGGACTGGAATGGACTGATCTATGGCCTCTCAAGCAAAGGATTGTGGGTTAAAGTTGCTTTATGGTGACACATCAGTAGGAAACCAGCTTAAACCTGTAATGGTGTGTGTAGTTCGTTATCTAACTACGGCCCAAGCCCTCTCATTCTGAGAGGTGGCCTGTTCCCAGCAGTGGGACGTATATTTTAGAAAAAAAAAATAGAAATAGAAATAGAAACGTTTATTCGCTAATTCGCAAATTACATATTATAAGTAAGTACACAAAATAAAACAACTATAAAATAAATATTAACGACAGTATTTGCGAAATCGCGAAACGGGCTCATATATATATTATATTATTTATTAGTATTATTAGTATTAGTATTGTATTTATTTATTAGTATTGGTATTTTCAGTCTTTTGTCTTCTTTGAGACTATGCTTTGCGGTCATCACATGGTCATCACGTTGAGTTCGACATAGCTGGTTTGGTAAGTATAGGTACAGATGTATTGAATAATGTTTTGTCATCGTATTTTGTGGGAAAACTTCGTATTTTTCTTGCTTTCTCAACTAGCTTACTGAAGTTTACTAAAGCTAGTTGAGACAGCAACATAAATACGAAGTTATCCGACAAAATACGATGGAAAAACATTCTTCACTAAATGGGTGAATTGCAAAAAATTTGTACATAGTAGAACAATTTAACTGATTCCTTTATGGTACGAAAGTTATGGGTAACTTTCGTAACACAAAGGAATCAGTTAAGTTTTTTTAGCTTAAATTTGACAAAATTAAAAAAAGTTCATGATTCAAACCTCGTCGTTACCTTAGAGAACGAAAAATTCTACATTAAAAAAAAAAGATAGTCTAGATATTATTGATGCATACACTGCCAAATGAGGGTTAACTACTTATGTAAAAAAAAATTGCAATTCACCCAGACCTGTAGGTAACTTGTGTTCAGTACTTCACTCTAACGGTTGTCCACCACAAAAACTTAAACGTGTGTTGACTAAATGTTCAACAATTGCCTAAGTTTTTTGTGGTAGCATGGAAAACATTTTTACATAGATAAGTCGGTCAATAAGTTTACCAGAAGAATATAGTTTTTAGAAATTTACTTTCACGTATGATATTACCTCTTACCTTTACGTTTGTTCGGGGATCACCAGAGCAGACCCGCACCCAATCGCTAGCTCAAATAAAATAGATTTAGAGAGTGGAGGGCAGACCCCGGGTCGGGCGAGCACGGCAGTGCAGCAGTCAAGTTCCGTAAATTTACTGGTACGATTCCAGCGTTTTAACCAGTCAGTTAAAGAAAGAAAGAAAATATTTGGTCGTGACGTCATGGGAAAAAATAAATAAAATAAAAACGAAATAAAACGTCTCACGTGAAATTTCGTATGAAATTTATAAACGTATAAATATAACGTACGTCACCATACCACGTTTATTAGCACACCGGAAGGACGAGTTGCAAGAATTGTAATCACGCTAAATTGAGTACTTATTATTTTTTATAAAATTTAACCCTGAGCATCATCTCTTTTAATAATGCTTGTCGAAATATTAATGACAAAAAACGCAGCAAAAACGCTCAATATTTACCCTATTCCATTGTGTTTTGCTAGCAGGACCTGCAGCAAATATTTAATTAAACCGAAAAAATAGTAATTTGAAAAACTCAGATCATGTTTGAGTACTTATTTCTATTATGCGAAATAGTTTTTGTATGCGAAAACTGTCATTTGATTATGATCGCGAGTGTCAGAAAGGTCTCTGCCTCTGGTTAAAGCCGCGGGTTCACGGCGCATGCAGGCCGCGTTCAACCGAAGCAACTGGGGGTCTATAGAGGAGGCGTTTGTTTAACAGTAGACCTCCTACAGCTCATACGATGATGATGATAATAATAGGACGAGTAAAAAAGGTGTATTCAAATATAAATTATTATTTTTAACAAAAAACTTATTCATCTAGCAACTTGGCCTGGGTTTCTCCGCGCCAGCCGGGATTTGTTTTACGGAGCGCCGTCCGAAGACATCGACTTACGCGCTCGACTCTCCTTAATTTTATTACGCCCGTGGTAAACCTAATTGTGTCTTGGGAAACGTGGAGATATCAATTTGTTTCGTAACGGTGTTCCGTCTTAGAATAAGGAATGGAATTGAGAAAAGGAAGATCCTTGCGCTTGTGTAACGGTGAAATATGTTGGTACAGTCACTAGCACCAACATCTGACACAACAAGCGTGCATAAATATCTGATACGACTCTATTTCTAGGACCGGTAGGACGTCTTAGATATTTTTGCACGTTCCGCTGTGGCGCGATATTAATGCAGGTGATTGTACGACTCAAACTGCCCGCTGAATTGGAAGATTTGTGAAATAAATTTTAGTTTACATGTTAAGTGAAAGGTAAGTAAGTACATATATTTTGTAAAAAAACCGTCAGATGAGACAACTCTACTTTAGGTACTTACCAACCGCGAGGCCAACTATTTAGATAATACAGTCACCAGCACTAACATTTGTCACAATAAATCGTGCATTAATATCTGAAAGGACTCTATTTGTACAGCCGATATGTGTCAGATATTTTAACATGCTCCGCTGTGGCAGATAATAATGCAGCTGATTGTGCGACCCAAAATGCAGCCGTCTTACCTTGAAAGAGAAGAGTAGGTACAAATATTTTTTAACAATTCGTAAGATGAGATAACTCTACTATACCAATCGTGAGGCTAACTCTATGTAGCTCTACGTCTGCTTTGAGTTATAATATAGTTAACTACAAAGTACTACTACTTCGGTAAACAAAGTTATTTTCCCCGTCAGCGAAAATTTTAGGTACCTGGTACTTGGGTTGTGTTGTAAGGCTGTCAAATTCCAAATTGTGTCGACAAAAAGTACCTACCCTGAAGTCAAAGTCAAATATCTTAATTAAATTCTAGCACTTAAAAAATCTATCAACGCTTCGCAAAAAGCTCTGGATGTTGAGAAGAATTCGGCAAGGCGTCTTCAAGTTATAAATTGCTCTAATTGCTCTGTAAAATAAAAATTGATTTCATGGCTCCAACAGATCGCCTTAAAATGAACGCCTTACAAATGATGCTATTAAAGAAACTGGATACCCATACAGCATTCGGATAAAAGTATAATTAGAAACTTATTTTTTTCCTGATTTTGCTTAGAAAGTAGTTTTGACAGACGCACGCACAAACAGACATCGGAACGGTATAATAAGGATGCCCTTTTTCTGAGATCGAAAACCTTAAAACATTCCAAAGCAATCTTAATCTAAAAGTAAAGTAAGTCTTTTATTAGGACAAACCTGGGCCTAATACGTAGCGAATAAGTATAAAAATAAATGCTAACTTTTTACAAGGGTTAGTTCTTACCCGAAATTCCTCTCTATTCGAGAAACGTGAGAATAACAACTACCCTAAACACACTGTCCACTCGTGTGGCCGTTCCTTTACACGCGTGACGCGACTGCGGACGGTCTGCAACGACCTTTATGTGTGTTACCAGCATTGCGAGTAATGCGACCTGTCTGAGGCTTAATATGGTGCTAGAAATGTGACGTAGACTGACCATTTTCTGTATGTATTATTATTTTCTTTTTCGTATACTTCATTATTTTAGCATTAGGTACGTAACGTACGGATCTTGACATGTCTCTCTCTCTCTCTCTCTCTCTCTCTCTCTCTCTCTCTCTCTCTCTGTCATTGTGTGTGTGTGTGTGTGTGTGTTTATTTAAAAAAACACTCTTAGGTTAATAACCTACCAATACTACGAGCCTACCAATTCCTAAAAGGGTCGGCAACGCACCTGTGATTCCCCTCGTGTTGCGGGTGTCCATGGTCGACGGTGATCGCTCGCCATCAGTTGACCCGTCTGCTCGTTTTCCCCCTCTTATATAAAAAAAATAAGTAAGATAATATACATAAGTATCGGGTGGTCCCTTCAACAGCAGCAAATAATTAAAACATAGACTGAATAAGACATTATACCTAAGTAGTTCAGCATCTTTTAAAAATTAATTCATCCTCATCATCATCATTGCCCCGTGTTATTTATTTATATTTATTTATTTATTTACTGACCCACCGCCAACTCACCGCAGAACGTTCTCACAGTAAGTGTCATTATGAATTCCCTTGTCAAGCAATCAGATGTCATCCTAGCCTATATACGTCCCACAGCTGGGCACAGGCCTCCAATGAGCGGGCTTGGGCCGTAGTTCCCACGCGGGCCCAGTGCGGATTGGAAACTTCACACACACCATTGAATTGCTTCGCGGGTTTGTGCAGGATTCCTCAAGATGTTTTCCTTCACCGTAAAGCTCGTGTTAAATTTCAAATGTAATTTCGCACATGAATTTCCAAAAACTCAGAGGTGCGAGCCGGGGTTTGAAACCGCGATCCTTTGCTTGAGAGGCCATCTAGGTCAAACCACTAGGCGACCACGACCACGGCTTTATTTTAATATTATTTTCCATTACGCAGTAAAGTTTATTTAGAAGCAATGTAAAGCAACAGTTTTAATGTTTGTAACGCGACAGGCGACGTTAATTGGTCTCTTCTTAGAGACCATGGAACCTTTTCTTAGAAAAAGTCATAGTGCCATCTGATAAGCCGTGGTGGCCTGGTGGTTTGACCTGTCGCCTCTCAAGAAGAGGGTCGTGGGTTCACACCCCGGCTCGCACCTCTGAGGTTTTCGAAATTCATGTGCGGAATTGCATTTGAAATTTACCACGAGCTTTGCGGTGAAGGAAAACATCGTGAGGAAACCTGCACAACCCTGCGAAGTGATTCAATGGTGCGTGTGAAGTTCCCAATCCGCACTGGGCCCGCGTGGGAACTATGGCCCAAGCCCTCTTGTTCTGAGAGGAGGCCTGTGCCCAGCAGTGGGACGCATATAGGCTGGGATGACATCTGATTGCTTGACAAGGGAATTCATTATGACACTTACTGTGAGAACGTTCTGCGGTGAGTTGGCGGTGGGTCAGTAAATAAATAAATAAATATAAATAAATAACACGGGACAATTCACACCAATTGACCTAGTCCCAAAGTAAGCTTAGCAAAGCTTGAGTTATGGGTACTAAGCAACGGATAAATATAATTATATAGATAGATACATACTTAAATACATATTAAACACCCAAGACCAAACATTCGTATTTTTCATACAAATATCTGCCCCGACACGTGAATCGAACCCGGGACCTCAAGCTTCGTAGTCAGGTTCTCTAACCACTAGGAAATCTGGTCGTCAGTAATCAAATGGTTCGACTGTACATTGATAATTGTATGAAAAACAGAAAATCTTAAAGACGAAATTATTTTTAAAAGTTGCTGAAATCATGTCGTTCAGTCTATATTTTAATTATTTGCTCCTGGATATAATGACATTATTTTGGTTTCATAACTACTTAATAGTTACTATTACGGATGCACTTCTATTAATTCAGATCTGAGATAATTAAAACCAAGGTTTTAGTTCCTTAATAGGAATTATTTGTAAAATATGTAGTCCGGGAAACTACTGCAATCCGGGAACGTAAAATGATTATGAACCAATTTATATGGATGTTGACCAAGCTTACTGGTCGTTAGACTGAATATCATTCAAATCAATTTAGATAGAGATATATTTCAATCCATTTTGCGATTTGCCAGTGCATGTCGCATGGCGTCGTAATAACACGATTCCTACCGGGTTGCCTAATTTTACATGATGTGAGTGTGTATAGGTTTTGTGTTCTAAGTAACAGCGAGGAGTATCCGAAGACATCCGAACCTAACTCACGCTTCTCTCACTCTCCAAGTTGCCTAACGAATTTTTTTATTCCCCGCCACTGGTAAGTACTAAGTAATTCGAGTGTGATATTTTTTAGTGACTTATACAACCCAATAGTTAATTATGAAAGATTAATAACCGTAATAGTATAGATAAGTATTCCGAACCGCTAGTATCTTTTAACATTAATATTTATAAAAGACTACAAAACTTATTTTAAACTACGATGATGTTCCAAAAATTTGCGATCCCTTACTTCAAATAGCGAATCTACTGTGTTAAAAATGAAGTTGTGTTAAATATTTGTGATGTATAGATATCATTTAATAATATTGTAAATTTGTTTAAAAAATTGGTATTTAAATATATCTGGTTGAGTTTTTTGTGCTTGTTAGCCTAAATTGAATAAAGATATTGTGACTTTTACATTGAATTCAGTTTATTGCAAAGTACTGATATATGGCAGTCACTGCTGGAAACTCTTTAATTCGTAGCTTTACTTCTAACTGTAACTAAACCAATGAAACCCCCGACAATACCGCAAGGTACGCCAAAGCCACTTCAATTAAGTGCAGTACGTTTAAAATCTACCACAATATCCGTTGCCCGTGGAAAGCTGTCCGCAAAATATACGGCGGCATTGGTTCGAGTCGCAAAGTTGGTCGCAGTTAGGGAAGATTTGTCGCGAGCGGCCGGCTAATGCCGTACTCCGGTTGTAAGTAAAAATTATGATTATCGCCCACCAAGCTCTGAGCCCTTGATCCTCAACTAACGGCAAGACTTTCCTTTTCTTCCCAACTATAACTCTTTTTTATTGCCCGCTGCAGACCAGTGGATTACGGCTGGCCTAACTGATCGCGAGACTAAACACTTGAGCGTTGCTCTTTTGTTGACTGCGCTCAGGGTTTTAGTTTCATTGATTTGTGCATAAAATCGATTTAGTTTGATGTTTTTGATTGATTACGCTGCAATGAATTTGGAAGGCGGAAAGCGAAAGCTGCGTTTAAGTATCGTAAGCTCATAAAAGGTAAGTACGGTCTACATCCCGTAGAAAATATGTCGAATGCACCTAATTAGCCGTGAAAGCGTTTTTAAAGGTCCTATTTTATTTGAAAATTATGTACACCCACCTATATAAGATGTAAGACAATACCTACCTACGTAGTAAAATTAGACATCTCTCTCAGCAGACTCACAACAAGCAGAGTAACTAGCATTTTTCATATTTATTTAATAGCTGTGGCAAACAAGTATGTATATAAAAATGTCAATATCTATTGCACCCATTAGTTTATTATGTGTACTGGCTAGAATCTTGAAAATGCTTTGGTTGCAATGAATAAATTAATTAATGAATTGTTTTATTAATTGGTTTTATTGCAACCATGGTAGCAGATCTGCCAGTGTTCTAGCGTCTACATGTATGATACCCGAGGTATTAACTTACTTACAGGCGTATCACATATTTTTTTTTGGAACATTTATAAATAAATTTATAAATAATCAATAAATATAGTTCATTATAATTAAAATAAATAAACCATTCACACATCTTGTATTTATTATATTAAGTATTTACCATTCAATATTAATGTGGATCGTTGAGTACCTACCTATTCACTATTCCACGAACTCTTGCAGAGAGTATGGATAGGTATTTTGTCTATAAGATAAGTTTTAAGTGTACTACTTATTTACAAAAGTTGTATAATTTTCAGTCCAATCAGCATTTCATAACTATACAAACAAAACATTGTCTGGCGGTACAAAGTAAGCAAACCCGCAGTTTATACCATGTATTAAACATGAGCATAATAAAACACAAAAGTCGTTTCACAAGTGCAATACAGTACATAAGCTTTTCGGTCGGACGCAGCCTCCCGGTCGATTAAGGAAGCGAGCTGCAGCGTTGCCTTGACTACGCCGCCATCTTGACCCCTTCTCCCCAGTGGGGGGCGGCTCCCCCACTGTAAACAACCCGCTGTATCGCTGCACTGAAACACTCGATATACTTATTTAAAAGGCCCGTCTCGCAGATGGAATTGGCGATTTATAGCCATTCAGAATGTTTGGCTTTAAACGTGTGAGATTTAAAATAATAAAGACTGGAAAATTCGAAGCTATATATTATGGATGAAATATTTGAAAAATTAAAAATAAAATGAATCGTTGCAATTAGTTTAAATAATCCAACGGAAAAAAAACTTTAAATAAAAACTAAAAAGGAAAATAACCCTCCTTCGGGCAGTCGGGTAAAAAATAAGTACAGTCGGTTAGAACTTTGTTAAGGTAACTCAAAGTGCAACAGTTGGACCCATTCATAATCATAATCGGCTCAGAAATTCTCAGTACTTAACATTAAGTACTGAAGCACATGTTTCGACTATTGAACTTCAGCTACTTAACAAATTTCTAAACTAAGTATTTTTAGACTTTTTTCTTTTTTAGTTCCTACTCTCGAAAAACATAACCCTCCTTCGGGCAGTCGGGTAAAACATAACCTTGAGGGCAGTTGGGTAAAAAATGAATTTATTTTCTTGTGTTACATCAATTTGTACTTATAATACTTAATAAAATTAAAAAATAATAAAAATCATTTATTTCAGACTCCAAGAATCCATATCGTGTTAGTAAAAAAAAAACAACTTAAAAAGTAGATGTTAAGAAGTAGGGGTGTACTACAACACAAAACACGCGTATCAAAATACTTAAAGTTAATTTGGAATATCATAAAAGCACTTACATTCTCGTTAATATAGTCTTTACAAATGTTAAATATCATCAAAAAATTCAAATAAAAAATATTTACAGTGAAGTTCATAAATGTTAACTCAATATCTTGCTGAAATATTCCGGAATAATTCGTAACTCCCCGTAGTCTATACACTAGACAACATAAAGAACTCAAACTTTTAATACTATGTAAGTATTTACTTCAAATTCTGCTCATCTTTTAAAACAGAGCTTTATGTGACAGTATTTAACAGTTAAAATAAATAGGTTTAGATAGTAAACCGGCACCATCAACTAATGGCAGCTCAGCGACTGTCTTCAGTCGACTTGGCTGGCTTTTATTTGCATTTGATTGCATTTGCCTTTTTAGTTAACTAAAGAACCAAGTCTGAAACTACATATTTTATTAAATCCTGCATGCGAAATGATCGAGACCACTAGACGAGCATTCTCTCCGTGTAAAATTCACTCTATCTCTATGCTATTATTTCTGAATCTGTTTTTTAGACTGGCAACTTAAAATAATTTTTGATTGTACCTAGTTCTCTGGAGATATGGGAGGCCTGATGTCCGATAGTGAACGTCATACGGCTGATATAATGATGCTGATGATAACTTCTTTGGAGTACCGATTAAGTGTGCCATCACCGTATCTTTGCGTTAAATTAAACAATAACTGCTGCGTGATTTGAACGCCAGGTTTTTTTTTTACGCTGGCTGTTCTTAGGTTTAAACTTTCGTACCTCTGTTGACAAAGACAGAATCCTTACAGGACCACTTTGTAGTTCCGTCCTTCTATCAAGACCTTTTACCGCAGGAACGCGTGCTATCAAGCGTTTCCATAGAAAGTGCCGGGGAATCAAAACATACATTATGACACTTTCAGTGGTCCCAGAAAATTGGAATTTGATATCAAGCTGGCACTTACAGCACATCTAATAAGGGAAGACTGAAAAGGCATATTTTTTATGTTTGTGTATGTAAATAGTTAATAAAGTAAAATGACCACGCACTGCGTACATTTTACTTACTTAGGAGTGAGCTACTATATATTATATTCATAATTCATAGATAACTGGCTACAAATTTGTACGAGCCTCGGTTTGTACTTCTTCAACCTTGATCTACCCAACGCTGAGTAAAAGTCTCTTCCAATTTAGACCATTCTGTGCGGTCCTAAGTTTTCCACATCCAGTCCTTCCCAGCCGCACGCACCAAATTGTCTGTCCATCTTGCTAACTGCCTCCCCACATTCCTGAACCCCTTTCGTGGTCTCCACACCAAGAACTTTTTGCCTCATCTTTCATCGAACCTACGGCAAATATATATTATTATGTTTTTATTATTAGCTTTTGTTTAATTCGCAGTGTTTGCATCTAAGTTGTCTTCATGCAAGTCAGAGTTCACCCATTTCTGTTTGGATGATAAAGCAAGTACTCGTACAGTCAAAAGCTTGTATTAAAAATGCAATTATCAGCAAAAACATTTTAAACGACTTTTTTGCGTCATTTGTTTTCTACAAGTCAGCCATCAAAAACAATCCAATCTTCTATTCCTAAAATTTCAAAGGCTGCAGGAGCAAGTTTTCACCGACGGTGAGCGATAGGCGAGTGGTGACTTCGCAGGCGAAGACGGATGGTCGCCATTACTTAGGATTACTACACCTTCAGCTGCCGTGAATTTAATCATTACCATACGTGGACTTATAAAGGATTTGCTGTATATGTCGATGACATGGTTGAACTACCGTGATAGTCAAATTTAAACCTATAAAAGAAGGAAAGTTTTAAGAGTCTGTTCAGGTTCTAATCAGTTTACTTTTTTTTCTATATTATATATTATCTATGATTTAAACATTATAAATGATTTAATTCATTTTTTTTTATATAATGTATATGGCTTAACAACAACAATAAGTAAGTGTAATCTCTTGGAAAAAACTGCCCTGGTTTTTATTGCTACTTCTATTAATTTTTAGATGGAGAACCACTGTGAAAACAATTACCTCGCTTTATTTGATTGAGAGTATTGAGACTCTGCTTCGAGCACACGTTTTTTTTAACCCCCGACGCAAAAAGAGGGGTGTTATAAGTTTGACCTCTATGTGTGTCTGTATGTCTGTCTGTGGCACCGTAACTCTTAAACGGGTGGACCGATTTGGATGCGGTTTTTTTTATTTGAAAGCAGGTTTTCCAGCAATGGTTCTTAGACATGTTTATCAAAATCGGTTCAGCCGTTTCAAGATCATCAGCTCTTTTGTTCGCTGCGGTAGGAATCTTAGACGCATAATGGGTATTTACTTTACTTTCAAACATATTTGGGACCTAAAATTTTATACACCCATGTATGCTATATAACTATGCAAGATTATGGAATTCTCGGCCTGATGCAGCAGCCAGGATAATCAGAACACTAGTAGGTACACTCTTGATAAAACCATAGCAGATATATCGTGTTTGGATTCGTTTCGATCAGTATTTGATTCTAAATACAATGCAATGTTGGCAACAGGATGAGCTGATGCTGCAGCCAGGATATCCTGCACACTAGTACACTCTATAAAAATAATAGCACATATATCGTGTTTGGAATCATTTTGATCAGTAATTGATTCTACATACAATGCAGTGGTGGCAACACGACGATGCTGTAGCCAGGATATCCATCACACCAGTATACTCTTGAAGAAATAAGAGCAGATATTATGTCGTGTTTGATTCCTTTTGATCAGTATTTGATTCTACATACAATGCAATGGTGGCAACACGATGAGCTGATGCTGCAGCCAGGATATCCAACACACTAATACACTTTAAAAAAAAATATACCAAAGTTTAAATCATGATATAAAAAAACTTAAATTAAAAATTTAAAAAACCCCCGACACAAAAAAACGCCGCCAAAAAAGACAACTAAAAATACTTTAAAAAATACAACATATGTCTTTAGTTTCCTGTTAACCTTAGCGGTCCCCCGACACCGACGACGCTTAGATAAAAAAATATTACTAGGTACTTATACTAAATTAACTTCTAATTTTGCGGGAAATTAGCATAGTCCCCGCGGGATAGGGATAAACGAATTCTTCGCAGATGAAGTCGCGGGCAACAACTAGGTAGTGCATAATTATTTTTTACTTTTTAGTTGTCTTTTTTGGCGGCGTTTTTTTGTGTCGGGGTTTTTTTTCCTATACAATCACGTCGTTCACCTGTCACCGCGAGATATATGAAATCTACCAAGAAGGTGACGTGTGTACTACAAAGGCATAGTAATAAATAAGGCATGACGGTATTCTCGCTAATACCCATTAAGTTCATATAACGAGTAGGAAGCAATCTGTACGTTGTTTTAATGTATTATGTAGAATTATAAAGGCGCAGAACCCCGCTTACTTCTTATGATTTATTCATGAGGCGGCAACGTAAAATTTGAACGCGTTTTGTTATTAAACGTCAAGTGATTCTATCGGTTAATTTGCGCTTAAAATCTTTAAAATTGCTAAAGCTTAAGAGCTTTAGAAATATACTTCTTAAAAATAGGGTAAGTACAGTAGATTATTGTACTTAAATACCTAGTTCGACAAGTAGGAGTAAAGTGGATAATAATTAGTTGGATTTTTAGATTGATATAAAAATGTGACCATTGCGAAAAAAGTAATGTGTAGTTCTGTGTGTGGTTTAATTTGTTTGGTCTGTTAAGACAACAACTACTTAACCGTTTTAAAAGTTTTTTTTAGAATGTAAGTAAAACAAAGTTTGCGAGTTGAACTGCGTCTTGTGGGTCCCGCCTCAGCCACGATTTCATACACATATTTCCGTGAACAAAACTTCTTTGAAGTCGGGAACAAAGCCAATCCACCTCGGTTATCCCCGATATTTTCAACCAAACTCGTACCTTATTCGCAAACATCGAATCCCGTATACAATACAGTGCGAAACGAAATTCGAAGGATAGATAATTTCGGAGAAAGAAATAAGGCGAAAGGGAAAAAATATAAATTGAATAGTCGAATACACGCATCCGGGCATTACCATAAAGGCAACAGGGATCAAGTTGGATTCCTCTACGAACTTTTTTATTTTCCTTCCACCTCTAAATCTCCCAGGGAAAGCTTCGCGAATCTGCAAATGTTGATTTGATGATGTCGCCTTGCTCGTGTCGGTGTCGCGTCGTTGTCGCGACGGTGTCGTGCCGTGACCCGGCCCGGCGGCCGGATTTGATTACTCCGTTTTATTGCTGCCCTACGACTTGTAAACGAATCAAGGCTGTGTTGGAATCTCTATGACTACAAATCGCGCATCCATGGAGAGATTACAGCGAAGGTTTGTTTTTAAATTACTAAGCGGGTTTATATTGTCGTCGCGTAGTATATCTAAGTAGAATTTGCTATAGCAATACATAGGTACATTTAACAACTGGTTTTTTGACGTTTTATTAAAGGAATATGATAAAGAAACTTCCGATAATATTATTTCTTCAGACTATTTTACCAATCAGACAACTCTCCAGGAGATTAATTTTGTAGATTACGTCACTCAAAAATACTCTTCGGATGAAGTAAAAATCAGTACAGTCAAGTGCAAAAATACCGGAATTATTGCGTCGGAATTAGACGGAAGAGTGGTACTTCAATTCTTTTTGAAACTTTGGATAAGTTAATATTTTTAAACTTGACTGTACATAGCTACAAAACTACAACTCGAAAAATTCACTACAGCGGTAATTTTTTGCCACTCTAGGTAATTTATCACCAGTATCGAATATCGTGGCGGTGTATGGTGGTGGTATAATATCCGTGATATGATTTCGAAAATTGGGCCCTGAGTCAAAAATAAAGAAGAGACATATACCACGCTGTAATTTTGCGTAAATATTTTGTAGTTTATATTCATCATCATCATCATCATCTCAGCCGCAGGACGTTCACTGTTGGTCATAGGCCTCCCCCATAGAACTCTAGTCGCTTCGGCTTGCATCCACCGTGAACCCGCGGCTTCAACCAGGTCGTCCGTCCATCTCGTTGGTGGACGTCCTACGCTGCGCTTGCCTATCCGCGGTCTCCACTCGAGAACTTTTCGGCCCCAACGTTACGGCCATCTGTTCTCCGTGCTATATGGCCTGCCCATTGCCACTTCAACGAGCTAATTCACTTGGCTATGTCGGTGACCCTTGTTATTCTACGTATCTCCTCATTTTTGATTCGATCCCGTTGAGAAACCCCAAACATAGCTCTTTCCATAGCTCGTACTTTATATTTAATGCCATAAATATTCTTAAGGTTACCTACATAAGTTAGACACTTAGACTTCTTGTTGAGACGTGACCATGTAAATCTCGTATATAACGGAGCATCTCACCACTTAGGTACACACGAAGCAATTGAGTCGATCCACATAACGTTTTCGAGTAGCGAGTACATTATTTTGCGAGAGTAAAGCACATAGTGTAGCTCGGCCTCCACTGCGCGCTTTAATGAGGTGACGATATCAAGCGATAAAGTTCGCGTATCCCACTAATATTGCGTGCGAATGTTTGTGAGGATGTTTGTGTGTAAGTTCGTGTGTGAATTTGTTACTTCTTCATGCTAAAATGGTTCGACGGATTTAGATGAAAATTGGTAAGTATGTATTTATGTAGAAGCTGGACGTCTGGAAACACATTATTTTATCCCGATATTTTCACGGGATTCATCTAATTAATGTAATTTACCGGTGGTAGGTTCATAAATGCTTGTTTATAGCCTAAATTTAATAGTTAAAGATATTTTGACTTTGACTTTATTTCATTATTTTTTCTTTTTTTTAAGCGCAACAAATTAATGTCTGTATTTGAAATGCCCAAATGTCCTTAAGTTAGTGAACGCAACGCAATTGCGGATTTTGTAATAGATTCAGTTAAATATTTAACGAATAATTAAAATACCACCGTAAACTAAGTAGACTTGATTTAGGAAGGTAGCTCTTTTGAAAACAAACCAAATTAACTAAATTAATAATTTCATTCAGTGTAGTGTAAGTTTTTCAATAAGTATACCTAATACCTAAATGAAATGTATATCTAGCAATGGACGCTTGCCTTAAAGGTTGTAGCGGCGGTTCAGGCGCGTTTGGAGGGGGGATTAGGGCGCTCATCCATTGCGGTCATTAAGACACATTACCCCCTACCCCTGCCAGCCCCTCAGACCAGCTTTTTAATTCAACTTCCCTCCTCCAATTTGCATGATTACTTTCCTTTTTATTATGCCTAGGACAGTGACTTGTTTTTACTACATTGGGAAGAAGAGTTTTAAGTTTAGAGTGGATGCCTTCGTATCCTGTAAATATGCAGTTTGAACATTATAGTTTCAAAATTTTAAACGTGTGGGCAGTTCTTTTTTAAATATCAGAGGTATCAGAGGTAGGTAGAGGTTTTATTTATGGCGATAAATGTAATGATTGTTCTTAAAGTGATTCATCCTATGTTATTTGATATGAAAACGAGACGATTGATTCATAAAGAGTCTGTAAAGACGCTGAGATTATTTTGCTATTTTTTGAATTTAGTATATACTCGTAGTTTCATTGTTATCTACATCTTTCAATTTGAAAATTTGAATCCATTATTATCTTAGTCAAGTTTTATTTATTATGTCAAAAACATTCTAGTAGGTACAGGATGACATTTAAAAATCGAGCATTTAAACTACACAATCGATTTAGGCGCTACTTTGCGGAGTCTACATCAATAAACTGCAAAATGTCAAAATGGTTGTATGTACACTCATCAAAAATCTCTAGGGTTTTTTTATCCCTAGTCAGTTTTTAACATTTCAAAATAGGCATGTTACTACAGTCAAAACATCAAATTTGTCTGACGTGTGTTTAAGACTTTTTTTATATGTGTAGTTCTTCACAAATTGCATGATACAGTCAACTTAATAATCCTTATTCCAATCGGAATCATACGCACCTTAACGCACGCTACTATCCCGACGCAATCCGGCCAACAATTTGGAAACAATTACCTTCAGCCAGATATCTTGAGATTAAGAAAGTCCACGCTCCGAATTAGGACTGCGAGCGGGCCCCGTTTCTTAACGGCCCCGATTCCACAAATTGCGGACCTTAACGAGGGCATAAAAGTCGAGCCACACTCCGGAGACGCCACAGAATGCTCAGACTTACTTAAGGATTAATGGTGTAGAAAACAGATTATCATTGGTAGGATTTCCATTAGTGCAGACCCCTGCCAACGGAGCGCGAAAGCCCTGTGATAGCAGCCACTCTCTGTTATTATTTTCCACATAACAGCACAGGGTCCCAATTTAATTCTATTACGTTCTGTCGCCTTTGAACGACAGCACAATAAACTCGTAGTGCTGGTATTGGCGCGTTCGTGAAATGAAGGTTTTACTCGGAACGGAATGTGTCATAGGCGATGGAGTTAGCATTTATTATTCTGCGCTGAAACGTATTGGTAGCAATGAGTTTATTCCAAATAAAGTCAAAATCAAACTTAATTTAGGCTATAAGAAGCACTTATAATTATGATTATGAATGTCAAAAAAAGTCGACCACCGGTTCGGAAAAGCCTCTGTTGAGAAAAATCCGGCAAGAAACTAAACGAGGTACTTAAACAATTTTTTTAGTAAGTAAATAAGATATCTATTTTAGGAAGAAAGAAGGAGATAATAACTAGTATATAAGATCAACTTTAACCCGCTTCATTAACAAGTTACAAACGTTTTTCTTGGAATACTTAAGTGCAACAAACTTATTTTGATAGCTTTGATTTTTGTACGGAATCGTCGAAACGTGAGTTATGTGGCCAGTTATTTATGTTAATTAATACTTTTAATTTAATTATTATCCCGAGTACAAATACGTTGGTTGTTTTTTAACGCTAACCAGGCACGGACGCTGACGTTCCGAAGCTATTCCATTTAAAACGTCCCCGTTAGCTGTTTTAATGAATACAAATTACATTTGCAAATGTGGTTAATCCATAAATTAGTGACGCCACCCCAAAGGTACCATGTACGTACTGTTTGCCTCATATACTTACGAACGCTTCACAATACCAGCCGGCTATAAATCTTGCCCCCCGCCTACCGCCTACACAAGATAGTGGAATCATGTAGGTATTATTTAATTTATAATAATTTAGTTTACGTAAAAAAATAATTCATGGTTATGGTATAAGCAGGTGTATGATGAAGATACTGACACAGTTTTTTTATTTTCCTTGGCTTATTGTGGTTGCAGGTAGGATTTAGACAAAAGTAGAAGTAGCCTGAAAAGGGACTATAAAATATGACAAAAAAAGTAAAACCTCGCATAACGCGTAAAAGAGAAAAAAAAACTGCAAATTACCGATCCGTAAAAAAAGGTAATTTATTTTTCATCGGTTTTTCAATTTGCATGGATCCCTCAAAATTCAAACATTCCTCAGTGCACAAGTATAGCTGGCCTATTTTTCCATTTATAAAAATTATCTATTAACATGGCGAAGTGACGTGAGCTTTTAAATTCTCTTACAAAATCCTTACAACATTTTGAATATACATCTTAAAAGATCGTTCAGAGCCTCGTAATTATAATACACATCCAAATCTCCACCTGACTTATAAAATAAAACGACCTCAGCAAACCTTCAATAAACTCAAAATTTCACGTAATTTCCTCCACTACAGCGCAGTAAAGACGAAATTACGTAAATATACGTTTCCACGGTGTATACTGAATAGGTATAATAACCCGAATTGGGCTTCTTTACGCCTCATCTAGCGCTCGTTACGGGGAGATCGTAAATCTTCATTTTGCCCCCTCTCTTGATTTCCTTTGAGAACCTTCGGATATCACCGATCATAATATTTTCCTAATGGTGTGATAAGTTGTTTCTGGTGAAAAGTAGTTACGAGTATGAGGGACACAGGTCGAATAAGTTCTGCCTCTTTGACTTAGCTACGCAAAAAATTAGAGAGCACAGAAAATGAACTTCGCAAATCTTCGCGTACTTTATAAATTACATATAAATTGTAGGAATAACCTGCCGAATATGTATTTTTTCAATAAAACTTATTGAAATAATTTTCAAAATCATAAAACTGTGATTTATCGGCTCGGTCTACATATACATAAATATATGTATATCTTATGAATCATATCTATTAATACGTACTTAATAAAATATACTAACCATCATGTTTCTAATATTTATATAAAATTTAATTTAGGTTTATATTAACTCATCATCTCACATATAGTAGCTCAGCAAGTTAACACAATGAATGACGCTCGATTTTCATAAATAGTAAGCCATTGCAGTATTTTCTTATTTTAAGTTTGCAAGTTTCACAGCCACTACAGGGGTTTAAGTAGATGCTAGAAGACTCTTTCTCATTCCCTAACTGTTGAGGATCACGACCACTTATGATCAATCACCAATGGAACTGTTCATCATGGGTTTTCTTGAGGATATTTTATGAAATAGCTCCCCGTGGCTTTATGCGCTTAGGGGTCATTTAATCCCCAAGACAGTTGCAACATCATTCAACCAGTTGCCTCATCGAGTGTAAAGATAGACTTCAGTTACACATTCATTCTAGCATCAGCTCACTCCATCATTCTAGTTTTCTGTCGATTGACGAATGTTATTGAAAACGTTTAATTTTTATCAGTCTAGAACATTAGTACATCAGTCTGAGACGGTTTCACGGTAATTCTGTCGTCATTCTGACCAGAATGATACACTGAACTGGTACTAGAATGAGCATGTAAACGATGTCTTATACCGCCAACATTTGGTCGCCAGATTTTCATCTGCTCTCTAAACGCCTTAGCACTATGGCCCGGCATTGGCTGTGAGGTTTTGCTGTTAACCATTTTGGGCTATAAGTTCTTCCTTTACCTCGTTACTACTCATTTGCTTACCCTTTATACAATCAGAAACCATCGCACAATTACAATGTCGTCGTTCCATTTCCCTGCGCCATCGTAACCATATTCAAACGACATCAAACAAACATGCTAGCTGTATACATCGGTACGATATTATTTTGTAGTCGGTCTCGGGGCACGGAACACAATTAACTTGTAAGATTGTCTGCGGAGGTTGCACTCGCTTCCCTCGCCCTCCCCTTTCTGCCCACCCTCCAAACAAAACATCAATAAACTCCGCAAACGAGACAAAACCAACCCTTGGCTTCCCCCTTAGGGTTCAAAGTGAGTAAGTACTGAATAAGTTTTATGTGCCGCATTTATCTCGTGTAGGTATAGCAGTCCAGTTACCCTTGATTGGTTGTCGTTCCTCTAATCCCGATTTGATCCTTTCCACCCAAAACCTATCCCTTTTTGGCGCTCCTCAGTTAACTATTGACATGTTGCACGTAGCACGTACCTGCGCTTGTGTGGAGGCGTATGGGGCCGACGTCACTCTTAATTTATGTAACCTTTTGTTTTTTTTGTACATGATGTTTGGTAACCATATGAATAATTCACCAGCTTAATGATACAGGCAGCAGAGTATTTATAAATATAAATAAGCAAGCGGTAGCAGAGTTACCTACGAGTACCTACACTTGGCCAGTTGCTTTCTGGGAGAGAAACAGAATAATATAGTATTATTTGTAATCCTTCTCACCTGTATCTACGAGCAATGCTGTTAGATTTAGATGTTATAGATCATTCATAATAGATTCCTAAAGATGTTAATTTTTCCACTGAAAATGTTATATGTACAAATGTAATTATACAGTCCTTATGTATGTTAAGATCTGTATGTGACCATATTATCAATGACATAACTCCATTACCATTAAAATGAGAAAACGATACTCTTATTCACAAATTGACCACACACAACAATTTACTTTGTAATGAAATCTTTTAAGTATTATAATTCACTCGGATTACTCCCTCAGCTCCTACAAGATGCGTTGTTGACCTTACATTTGGTTGGTAAATAATCTGAGATAGTGCTATCACGTAGACCAGCCGCACGACTCTGGCGCATTGCTTCATAAAAACCTTCCGTTAGGGTTCCGTTAGCAGAGGCCGAATTGTCTAACACGCTTGGAATCACAATCGTTTTCACCACTTCTTTCTGTCACTCGGTATAAGACGAGGATAGAAAGGGATGGTGAATCCAATCACGAACATCAGCGCGTTAGACCATTCGGCCTCTGCTAACGGAACCCTAACGGAAGGTTTTTATGAAGCAATGCGCCAGAGTCGTGCGGCTGGTCTACGTGACAGCACTATCTCAGATTATTTACCAATGTGATTTCGCATACAAAAACTGTCATTTGATTGTGATCGCGAGCATCAGAAACGTTAGACAATACGGCCTCAGGTATATAGCAAGGCAACTGAAATTGAGAGCAATTACAATGATGGATCTATAAACAGTTGGATGTATGAAAATTTCTTGGCGTAGAATTATGAGGCTAATTTAATTAAATAATCTTTGCTCGAAATTTTTAGAACACGCTTTTTTGTTGTCGATATTTTTTCTGAAACGAATTGCTTTTTTCGGAAACCTGCAATGTTTTTAAAAAAACTTCATCCAATATGCCTACTTTAGGTAGGTATCTATACCTCTTATAGGAGGAACCTACCAGCGGAATAGCATCGTAACAAGTCGATTCCCACTGAGTTGCCTAAATGTTTTACGTGTCAATGATCACAATTACTTTGCCATATGTGCTTGTGTACCTATACTAACTCCGAGGAGCTGCATTTGAAGAATACCCAACTCTCTCTCTGAGTAGAGAAGGAAAATATTCGCTCCACGCCACTGGGAGGTAAGTACTTACCTTAAAAACTGTCTTTAAAAAAAATTATTCTACCAACTCCATTTCGGAATTACTTACGTTGAGATTATTATGTACACCCAAGCTATGCTTTATTACAGTTTTCTAATACTTAGAAAAACGCGGACAGCCAGACGGCCTCGGCGAAACTTAAAGTTTCAATTTTTTTGCATTTTGACTACGGAACTTTAAAAAGCATCTTCTCAATCGTCCCGCGGTTCCAAAATAAACCAGCTAAGGCCTATTTGCCACCATAAAGATAACCCGTGACGCGGCACTCGCGGCCACCGTGCTCGCTGACGCAGAACGACGTTAATTAAATAATGAGTAAAACGATAAGTACGTTTTGTTTTGACTCTGTTGTTAAGAGAAACCGGCTGATAGTTTGTAGAAAGGTTAGGAAATGAGCTGGGCACTCGAAAATTTTTGGTGCGAGTTCCGGCAAATTGGAGTTACTCATGTAATGTACGTTTAGAGTAAAGGTCTCTACCCACTACATTGTATCATGCTATGAGCGTAAGTAATAGAACGTGTCAGGAACGGAATGTCAAACGCATGGGTAGGTACCATCAGCCAAATATGTGGTCTACCACCCTAAACTTGATAATAGTTTGCTAGTCATAAAACATAATGCCTATAGACGTGTCTGTCAACTTAAAAGTTCGACTTTAGCGAAATATTCATTTGAAAGGAACTTGTTTAAAAATTTATAGACTACTTATTTGGCTGATGATACAGTCAAGTCCAAAGATATCGACTAACGGCTTTTATGCTCTTAATGTTAAGTTCGTGTATACATATTTTTGTAACTTTGGCCGTGTCGATATCTTTGCACTTGACTATCATAACACGCAATGGCGACGGTTGGTTAGGAAACGTACTGGTGGGTGTAGTCTCATACTTTTCAATACAAAGAATATATGTAATGGATAGAGACCTTTAGACAGGCAAAGCATCTGCTAACTTCGAAAAAATTATGATCCATGAAACTTAACTATGCACTCCATTTCTAAATTTATGAAACGACGCAAAAAGAGGGGTGTTATAAGTCTAACGCCAATGTATGTCTGTCCCTCTGTGGCATCGTAGCACTCAAACCGGTGGACCGATTTTAATGCGGTTTTTTAATCGAATGCTAGTGTAATCGTTGGTTCTTAGCTAAGTATCACTAATATCAGTTCAGACGTTTCTGAGATATTGAACTTTGAAATGAAAATGTTCAACTTTTCTAAGTTGGTTAGGTTATTAATCGTAACTCGCAGAAACAATAACAAAATGTAATGCATATAACCAATTAGTTAGCGGTTTTTTGAACAATTATTTTTTATATTTTGTTCCGTGTTCCGTTGTTTTGTTGTTTTGTTTTGTGTTTTGTTTTGTTTTTTGTAGTTTGACCCGTTATCGTCTATAAAGTTAATACAGCTTTGCAAAAATTAACAGCTCAAAAAAACGTAGCACGAGAGGTCACCAACCCGTCACAAGTCCCGAAAATCTTTTAATCCTCAGGCTCGATCGCAAAACAATCGACAAAGCACCAATTGATACCCAAATCGGCAACATTAAGCGTAGTATAAAGTAATCCGAATGATTATCAGTCGGTTCGCGCAAACACACACTTCCCAGGTGTTCGATGGCGGTGCTTTAAGGCTTTAGCGGCGGATTTGCTTTCAATATCAGGCCGCCGGCCGCTTCGTTCCGCCCGTTTTTTATTATTTTGTCGCATCGTTTTGGCTCTAAATGGAATCATTCCACCATCTACATTTTTATTTTTCAATTGCACCTCGATTAGTGGGATTAGTCGGTATCGCTTTCCGATTCTTTGCTCTTTTTGCTGGTCGCTAACGCGGTGCCGCGCGTAATGCGCTCCCGATTGGGTTCATTATTTTATGACGGGTGAAAGGTTCTTGAATCTATTTATTGGCACCATGGTTTTTATTAATCATCGTGAGAAGAGAAATATGTCATTTTGTAAATAACTATAATCTAGTTTCCTAAAAATATCTTTTTAATACAGCTTTCTTTGCTGACCCCATGTGATGTCGGGTTAGAATTACACCTCTCCATTTCTTCAGTGGATGTCGTAAGAGGCGACTGAGGATATAGGTTAAGGTATACCGCAGGCGACAGGCTAGCAAGCAACCTGTCACTATTGTACCTTTTTTGTCAAACTTAAAATCTGAAATTGCTAAAAGTGGCTCCGTAGCGGTAACCCCAACAACCTACCCCATTTAGGAATATAGGCGTGATGTTTTGTGTGTTGTGTGTGTGTGTGTGTGTGTGTGTGTGTGTGTGTGTGTGTGTGTGTGTGTGTGTGTGTTCTTTGTTGACATACTCTTTGTTGGTGGTTTTACGAGTAGCATTGGTGTCTAACCTACATATTTACATAAGTATACCACGTTTCAAATCAATTTGACTATAGAATTGGGTGACATAAGACTAGCAAGATTTGATTATACGGGTGTCCCAGTACTACCACGTCACAATGACACCAGAGGTAAGTCAGCTCAAGAGGAACCTAACCTAACCAGCATCACAAGACCCCAGTAAAAGATGCACGCTTTTCGAGTTATTACCGAAATAAAGAATTTTGTTTAATGTAAAATAAAAAAGATTGTTTTGCGATCGAGCTTGAGGATTAAAAGATTTTCGGGACTTGCGACTGGTTGATGACCTTTCGTGCTACGTTTAATTTGGAACTGTTAATTTTTGTAAAGCTGTATTAACTTTATGGATGATAACGGGTTATAGAAAAAGATATAAAAAAATTGTTAAAAAAACAAAAAGCTAACTAATTAGTTTGTATGCATTAAATTTTGTAATTGTTTCTGCCAGCTACGATTAATAACCTAAACAATTTAGAAAAGTTGAACATTGTCATTTCAAAGTTCAATATCTCAAAAACGTCTAAACCGATATTAGTGATACTTAAAATAAAACCAGCCAAGTGGGAGTCGGACTCGTGCACGAAGGGTTCCGTACCGTTCATTATCTACACAACATTAGACATTAGCAAAAAACGGCAAAAAAATCACGTTTGTAGTATGGCAGCTCCCCTTAAATATTTAATTTATTCTGTTTTTAGTATTTGTTGTTATAGCAGCAACAGAAATATCTGTGAAAATTTCAAGCGTCTAGCTGTCACGGTTCACGAGATACAGCCTGGTGACAGACAGACAGACGGACAGTGAAGTCTTAGTAATAGGGTCCCGTTTTTACCTTTTGGGCATGGAACCCTAACAACCAACTATCTTTTGGTTAAAAAACCGCATTAAAATCGGTCCACTTGTTTGAGTGCTCGATGACACCGACGGACGGACAAACATTGGCGTTTGACTTATAATACCCCTCTTTTTGCGTCGGGAATTAAAAACTAAAGCGTAAATTTTACAAAACCAGTATGTGAATATCTTTGGTGTCCTTCACAAATTTTGTTTTTTAGCTACGACGTAGCAACTGCTACGCACGCTACGGCTAAGAATGAGTCCATTCATAAATTTAGAAATTGAATTCATAATTAAAACTCAAGGAACATCATTTTTTATTTATGTACGTTTTTTTGTGTTTTTAATTGTCTTTTTTGTATAATTTCAATTTTACAGTTCATAGGTTTTTACTGTAATGTTGTAATGTTTAGTGACAAATAAATAAATCATCACCATGGATCATGGACTAACTTACCGTGCAGATATAATTATCTGCAGTAACTAAAATAAAGGTGCTATCAGCCTAATAAGCGGTCAATCAATTTTTAAGCAACTAACTAACTAACTAATTTGGCTCAGGGACCCAAAGAGGGTCTTGGCCTCCGAAACGAGAGCACGCCATCTGTCCCGATCGTGCGCAGCCTCTTGCCAGTCGTCGACTTGGAGACATACAATTTTTAAGCAAGATCCTATCAAATGAAAATGTCGCTAAAGTCCTAAAGTCGAACTTTCAAGTTGACAGACACGTCTATTGGCATTATTGTTTTATGACATGCAAACGATTATCAACTTTGGGGTGGTAGACCACATATTTGGCTGATGGTACCTACATCCCCATTCCCTAACGAATACCCCATTCGTTGGAGTGTGAGTCCCGCTTTTGTTGGATAGAAGCCCATCTTAAAAATAGTTATTTGTGCAACAAGAGAGCAAAGTTGTTTTTTGTTGCGAGTGTTGATTTTGAATCCCGAGTAAGCGAAGGATTCTATAATTGAATAACGAGCGTGAGCGAGTGATTCTAGGTTAGAATCCTAAGAGCAGCAAGGGATTCAAACACACAAGATGCAAAAAAACTTTGGTCTCGTGTGACACATACAATTTTTCACCTCAGCAGCGAGAACATAATTTAAATGTAACATAAGAGTAAAACCACATATACCTACCTGTTTACAAAACAAACACAATTTTTTAAATATAAGTAATCGGATTATTAAGAAACAAATATAATAATCACATTTAAAACCATAAAAAAGTGTTCAGTAGGTACAATACAAATCTCAAACTCTTAACATGCATTGTAATTTTAACTGGTTACTTCTTGTAAAATATGTCATACTTATTTTTTAATACTGCAAAAAGCCTCATCTTGGGGTCATTAAAAAGGTTGAACAATAAACACATAATTTATTATAAAGATTTCTATTACAGATTCGTTACAAATTCATTAAATTTAACAAATATTTATTCCAACTGTAGAGGCAGTATACAAAAATTCTTTTATAAAAAAAAAACAAGAGAAGCGGCTTTCGTGCAACGAGGTTGCATACTTTATTAAAAGATCGGGAAAAATTACATTTTGGAAATATTTCGTTGTCATGTAATTTATTAGGTATCGATATATTTTTAATACCATAAATTTAATTTGAGATTGTAATCAACACATTTGATCCTATCTCTCGCTTTTTAAGTGTTGAAGTGAAATGACAGATCAAAGTAAAGTTCAAATATTTGGAATTCAGTGACCAACACTGTACTCAGCATTTAAAAAAAAATTAAAAGTTACTTACTTTGTCTCACGGAGTGAGCAAAATGCGATTTTGCTCACTGATTTCTCATAGCAAAACCTGCCTGTTTGAGCTGCTGAGGTGAAAATATATATACTCTCTCTCTCTCTCCGCGCTGTGAACTAATTTTGTGCGCCCGTTTTGATGTCAAAAACATGCAGTCTAAAACATAGATGTCAATGGTTCTGATGCGTCACGACACAACACGACAGATAATAGTGAATGCTGCTTTAAACAATTCGGTCACGGTTTTACCCATATCCTTAGAAGCTTTTGCTTCTGTCTCTTTAGGTAAACGTCCACTTGTCGGTATCGTACGCATCGGACGCATCGCACGCAACGGATCGTAGTATTCTTTGTATAGAAACTCATATAAGTGCGTCCACCTGTCCGCATCGTAAGCATCGCACATTTCTATACAAAGCAACAAATCCGATACGTCCGAAGCGTACGATGCGGATCAGTGGACGCCTACCTTTTGCCGGTATTTTATAAAAATACTTAGTGTAAGTAGTGGAGAATATATATCTTTTCTATTTCAAGCGCCTATGTGGATAGCACTTTGGCAACGCAAAGGCTTTACATTGCATTATTTGTCTATGCCGTTGAATAACAGTGTATCTTTACTTGAATTGTTTCTTCCTTATTTTACGGATAACTTTAAACGCTATTGATTCGGGGAATTATATTGACTACTCAAAAACTGAAGTTCCGAATGTATTCCTTTGTCATAGTTTACGTTTTTTTTTTTTGCTAAAGCAGTAAAATTTTCCTTTTTGAGGATTTTTCAAGAGATTCTCCAAAGGAAATTTCACTCTAAAGAAAATTCACTCTGAACGATTATGTACAATACTCATACAATACAATATTCTTTATTGCGCACCATAAATCAGTACTTACAAAAATTTACATTGACACAAATCCAGGGTAGACAATAGGCGGTATTATCGCTTAAAAGTGATCTCTTCCAGACAACCATTTGGGTATACGACTTCTGTACCTACTTTATGAACAAGCAACTACACTTAACTAAAAGAAATGACTACAGTATGTTTTTATGAGTTGAGACAGTGCATAAGAACGACTTGTAGTTATTTTTGCAGTACTGTACAGTAGTGTTCCGATGTGAAAAATAAAAGCGACAGTAAAAAAAATCGGCAACTTTATTAACTCTACTCTACCATGACTCTACCATAATACTCTAGGCTGGTGTTGCGGATGTTCATGGGTTGCTAATCCTCATTTACCATCAGGTCACACGCGCTCGTTAGCCTTTTATAATTGTACTAACCTTTACCCTTGGCTTTGCTCGTGTAAACCATTAGATCTAGCAGTTGAATTGAAATTCCAGGATTTAACAAAATATCCTTGTTGTTAATTTATATTATACTTACCTGCTTTTGCCCGCGGCTCCGCCTGCGAGAATTTTGCAGTTTTCCGGGGTAAAAGACCATCCTTTGTCCTCAGGCTCTCAAACTATCTTCATACCAAATTTCATTTAAATTAGTTTAAGTCTAAATGTGAAGAGGTAACAAAAAACAGACAGACATACTGTCACATTTACAATATTAGTAAGGACTAGCTGTTGTCTGAGAATTCGTTTATTGATCTCTCTTTCTCTCTCTTCTTCTCAGCCTTCTTCTACCAAATTCTTGGTGTAGGCCTCCTTCAACCTCTTCCACTCCGATCTATTTTGGGCAGTTAGAGCTTTATTTAGCTTTATTGCTATTTCGCGGGAATTATGCAATTTTCCGGGATAAAAACTATCCTATGTCCTTCCCCGAGACTCAAACCATCTGTATACCGAATTTTATCTAGTTGGTTCAGCGGTTTAAGTGTAAAGAGGTAACAAACAGACAAACTTACTGTCACTTTTGTAATATTAATAAGGATAACATCGTGTTACATTGTCAATGTATTATTTTTTCAGCAAATGCCAATAGACCCGGATAACTCACGTCTTAAATCGAGTTTAGCTCGACATGTTTCGGGCTAATCCGTAGCCCTTCGTCTTCGGAGCAACGCGACTCAGCGGCTGCTGCAACACGCGCAACAGTGCAGTGGCAGTGCGCGTGTTGCAGCAGCCGCTGAGTCGCGTTGCTCCGAAGACGAAGGGCTACGGATTAGCCCGAACATGTCGAGCTAAACTCGATTTGAGTTATCTGACGTGATTCAACATGTGCAGTGTCTATGACCGTTCAACGTAAGAAGTCGAATCAGATATTTAATATTTAATGCCAATAGGTTGATTGAACATGTGCAGTGTCTATGACCGTTCAACGTAAGAAGTAGGGTAACCACGAGATCAGATAAATTTAAAATTATTTAATATTTTTGCACTTGACTGTACATAGGTATAGAGCTTGGGAGTTATGTGTAAGGTTTGAGATATGGTATGGATTTATAAATAAAATGTTCCAATACTCGGTGATATTTTTTATTATGACTAGAGGTTTCTGAAATTACAAAACAATCGGTATTCTCTTAAGTACGTACGTCTCCAAAATAATAAATTACTGGCTAGTTCGCTGATATTTGTCTGATATGTATTCAAATGAAAACCTCAAATTAAAAATTTACGTTTATCGAAATAATTTATTTACATCATTTATTATTGATAGGCACACGGAAGGTATCTAGTTCGTGTATTTAACTAAAAATAGCACTAATGTAAAATAGTTACTAATTTATTACAATTATTTACAGTTCCTGTGGGTGTTTAATAAATAGTTATTTAAATTAATGAGATCCTGGTTACTTTAATCTCATTTCAGGTTATGCCAATATCTAAGAAAGTTTTATGTAAAGCTTCATTCGTTCAAAACTCTGTTGTTTGAAGATATTATAATGTCTCTATTTTAGTTATATTCCACCAGAAAATCTGTTTTAACGTGACTCTTTTGATATAACTAGATAGTAACAAAAAGTATAACAATAAATCAGTAAAGTAAATATGTAAATTACTGGTTAAAATTCTTTTGAAAATCTCTATATCTGATGACGATGACAATATTGCCTCAAAATTGTTAACGCTATTCCTAACCCTACATCCACCCCTTCGATGAACGGCAAGGGAAGTGGCGAGGAAAGGAGACGGAGAGGTAGTGTGGCTATGTTAGGGCCTTATCACACTAGCGATTTGCGGGCGAGTTCGCTGCGAGCGCGTAAAGGTGGGGCCACATGCAATCGCTCGACGCTCGTTTCCAACGTCAAATCTGGTCACGTGACATTTAGCGATAAAGCTGAAAATGTTGAGCTTTATCGCTGAAAAAAAAACCTTCTTCAGTTTCGGTAAAAACACTGTTATTTTTTTTTCTTTCACTCCAATTTATTTTATTTGTACCACTGCCACGACTGCTACTAGTTAAATGAGATTAAGAAATCAGTTTCCAAGGCCAAGATCAATCCTGCAAGAAGCCATCTTGTCGCTGCTGCTCGACGCGGCGACTTGACGATACTTTTTTGAGTCGCGGTAAATTCAAAATCGCCTTTAAAAAGGGGGTCACGTGATCAGATTTATCGCTGAAATCGAGCGACTAGCGACTGCATGTGCGGGGACCCTTACAATTTCGCCGCGAGCGCGCAAAGATGTCGCTGCGAGTGCGCAGCGAGTTAGCTGCGTATAGCGCCGAAGACGCCCTATCATTATTGTACAAGATTCTACAATATGGCGTTTTTATAAATAAAATTTTAGTAGTAAAGAACTTATTATAATATTAAAGGAAAACAGTAAAGTGGTAACAGCTGAGGAAGGTAGCGCCATGAGCAGAGCGAAGAGCAGGGGCAGAATTATTTATAGTCTGGCACCAGGGTTGATAGCTCGGGTATTACTTTAAATTACAATTTGTTTTAAATATTCAAAAAAGTCACATTGTTGAAAATTTCATAATATTTAAATGAAAAGAAAACTAACTTTCTTACTTTAAGTACCTACACGATTCGTTTAAATTTCATTGGATATGTTTTGTAAAACAAAGATTTACAACCTGTCTCTTTTCGACGGCGTCTCCTTTCCATTATATAGTCATTTTACTTCAATATATAACTTAAATTCAATTCAATTTACATGTTACATTTATTTTATAATACTAAGAATACTGGCGAACGTTGTTTTTCTATTCAGATATCTGGCTAGAAAAAATATTATGTTACGGTATTGCTGTTTAATATAAACTATTATTGCATTATCGTGGCTTAAAATAATAACAATTGACAATCTGTTCACATTACATATTTGTCAAAGTCGAAAACATTGCAATATTTAGGAGCATTATTTACAGAAACAGAATTCACTTATTAACAACCATAACAATCTCCAGTAAGTCGATGTCTAGTCAAAAAACTTCGACGTATGTATTAAATGCTAAAATACGTTATTCCCAATGTCACGATATGTAACTCAAACAATTTACGCATCCATTATATTTACAATCTAAGCTACACACTTAAAAATACATTCTTTAAAATCTAAGTACATTTTAAGCTTATAAAAAATTGCACACATCGCTTTGGTATACGTAAGTACATAGCTACATATTTACATGATATTAATATCCTAGAAGAATCGTTAAGTTTTATTGCCCGAAGTTTTTTGAAGACGAGAAATTCCCCACTATGTAGCGGCTATACGACTGCAATAGAGCTAACTCGCTTATGGCAGTCATAAAGCTTATTCCAGTTCATGCACTCAAGTCATACCTGCAGCTTTAATACAACTCGCAAAACTTTGAGAACTTGCACCATTACTTGTACAAATAACTAAGTTTTGAGTGTTAAAATGGCGATCTTTACAGAGCGTGGGTAACAGTGTCGATTTTGATCCGGCTACTACTCTTGTGATATGTTATTAGACAAATCGAAACATCTACATCAGACATATTTTCTAAGGGATTACGGGTTTATTCGACGCATCTGGTAGCGTCATGCATCGGTCTACCCGCCACCGTCTACCATGTTGCTAGTAGACGTGTATGTTGATAGTTCAAAAGGTAACCGCGGTGTATCTCGTAGAACATAAATCGTCTGTCAGCATGTTTATTAGTATAATTTCAGAGTTAGATGAAGAGTGAATGAGAATTGCTATTCACTAAAGATTTTTTAACACAAATTCAACATTTATTTGTAGTACTTGTAGCGTAGTGAGTAGCAATCCATTGAAGTCATCCAGTCACAATCGACACTGCCATTCGCGATAAGCAGCCGATCCCCGTTGCTGCACATAAAACACGCGCAGTATGAACGCAACGCTTCGAGTTTGTGCACAGAATCAATCGAACCACTCCCACAGGTGCCTGTAGAGCGGCTGGTTGGCCTCGGGCGCGGGCGGCTAGGATGCGCGGGCGGCGGTTAGCAGCGGCGAGCGCGCGTCGTCGCGGCCGCGCGCCTCGTCTCAGAGCACGCGGTCACTGACCCCGCCCGCCGCGTACTGGCACGCCGACAACGGCGCCGACCCAGCGCGCGACACAGGCGACACCCCGCCGTAACCACCCCCAAACCCTGTCGAGTGCTGCTTCGCCTTCAACCGCAGCTGCGCTATCGACGACGACATCGCCGGGCACGGTTCGGTCCGGTACATCGTATACGGGTTCGGAGGCGCCGTGTAAGGGCACGGCGCGACGCCACCGCCGACTCCAGCCGAGCCGACCACGCCGCCCATGCTGCCGCCGCCGACGCCTCCCATTGAAGTAGCTGTGTTAAAACAGTTCACTGAGCCTTGGTGATGGCTCGCTGGGACGACTGAACCGAGAGGGTTTACCGGCCAAGGAAAGCTCTTCGTGCCTAGCGGGCTGGGCACCTTGGTAGCCCAGTTGTTGTAGGGATACGATGAGTAGATGTCGGTGTCAGGGAACGGCTGCATCAGCCCGTTGAACTGCGTCGTGAAGCCGTTCTTGAAGTCAGCGGCGGCAGCCGCGGCTGCATTCATTGCATTACGTTCTCGCTTCCGCCATTTCGCTCTCCGGTTTTTAAACCAAACCTGTAACAATAAAACAATTGACTTTAGAGTATAGGTACTTTCAGACATAAATATCCTAAAGAAGCGTTTTATAACTACAGGTCTGAAACCAGAATCACCATTACAAATTTTCGACGTACAAGTTTCAAATCAGAATCAGGATGCGCGACGTTGCGTAGCTATTAACTTTGCTCATTACAAAGTTGACAGAGCGTTATTCCGCGATTCCGACCACGTCCTAACCGCGCGTCTAATTGTAGGGGGAATGAAGACGGACGAGCGACGCGATTGGGCGGGACGCGGTAAATGTGCGCGATCGATGTTGTTTAGGCGGTTGGTCGAGGTACGATTAATTGTGAGCCTGACATTCGGTGTAAAGTATTACGCTGAAGGTTTTGGATGTGAATGTGACGCTGCCTTCAGACTCACCAAGAGCCGGAAAAACTCACATCATTTAAAAACACCTAACCTCATGTAGTGGAAACTTCCTTACGACGTTACAACATGCTCTAATGGCATCGGTAGACTGTGCACGAACTCTTTTGACTTATAACATAAAAGGTTCTTAAATTGATATCCTTTTACATTCATAAGTGAAATAACGAGTAGGTACTTTTACAACCCTTAACATTTTAACTGTAGAGATTTTTAAAATAATAATATTGATTTATTAAGAAAAATTGTAGTACGATATAAAACATACAATCTGTTGATAAAATCTACATAACAGTGTGCCTGAACTAAGAAAAAAAAATTGTACTTAAGTCCCTTGACTACTGTAAACCATTATGACTGCTTGACAAAAAGGTACAGTACTACGGGGCTACCACAGATTACTTAATAGTTACTACACAAATTACAAAATAATATTAGCTCGAAAAAACAATAGCAGAATCGAGGATTTTGATGTCTGATGTAACAGAAAATACGTCGTAGAATAATTAATGTGTGTAGCTAAAACTGACGCTGAAGTCAGAGCAAATAAAGAGTCTACTAAATGAGTAATTCAAAAGTTTTCGATTAGCGTTACTCTAAAGTTTATTCGCACTACTCACTTGTGATAAATATCAAGTCGAAGAAATTGCACACAATGCCGTTTAGACACAGTTTAAATTTGGTCTAATCGTGACGGAAACGTGGCCAAAACTGTTATTTAACCTAACCTGGTAAAAATAGTACTATCTTCAAAAGATTAAAAGAAGCCAGCATGAAACAACGAGTGCGATCGATACCGCGGGCGTCAGCAGATAGCTCCTGATTTATGGGCCTTCCGTCAGCCTCGCCTTCCGTTATTCATCGCTGAACTACACAATCACAAAAACCCATATGAAAGCCATTAATGGCCAAAAAATTACGACAAAAAGCAATTTGTATTATGAAATGTGTCTTCCTTCGTCTTCGCACATATGTTGTTAGCTTTCTGTGGGTGCACACAAAGCGGTTTACTCCATGCTTTTTTACGCGAAGAACTAAGAAATGGTAAGAGCGAACTCCAACTCCAATTCACACCAGTTGCCCTTGCCCCAAAGTAAGCAAGTAACCTAAGGATCTTCAAAACTAAAGCGAATAGGCTATTCCTGAACTAATCATCTTTCATCTGCACTTTCCACCAGGTGAAATAGGAGTCTATCGCTGTTCGGTTTATTATTAAAAAAGTATATATTTCATCAAGGTCTATTTACCACCAGTAGAGTATTTGTTTAAATTGCATACGGCCGCCCTCGAATGGTATAAGACGGTGGAAAGAGATGTACGCTCTGATTGCAAGAGCGTTCGAGAATATGGTCTCTAGCCGAAAGAGCAAGATGAACAGAGTTAATACGCATGAGACTTATATACAGCATCAGGTTTAAGTTGAGTTGCCGTCACTATAAAGGTGAAGAATGGGTCGGCATAACCAAGTTTTGGCAAACATTTTGAGAGATTAAGGGGCTGTTCCATCATTCATTGATTAATTTTAGGATAAATTTAATCAATGGATGGTGAAACAGGGGATAAGACTTTTTAAGTTTAGATTTTTTATGTGTAGGTATTATATATGTATATGATAGAATCGAATCCTGTGTACTTTTAGGTCATTCGAGAGATTCAGTCATGAAAGCGAGGGGTCACTTTGTGGTTACATTTTTTACGAATTGGCTTTACGTTTTGATGTCGCTTTCGAATATTTGTTAAAAGTTCTTGTACTTCTACCAGATAACTGTAAAAATGGTTTCAAAATCTCCTGCAATTTTTACAGAAAAATCCACGAAAATGTGTAGGTAGGAACAAAAGCTTGAATAATGACCGACCTACGTGATTCCACATTAGTCTAGATTTCATTTTCTTGCCTTACTTCAGTGTCAAATAAACAAATCAAGCAAACTTTGTACTTTTAAAAAAGTATTCAGGTACGTAGAATCTGTCTCTTGGCAATAAGCAACGCCATCCCATGGACACATCTGTCAGGCTGTCATGAAGGCCCGGTCGCTCGATACATGCACTGACGGCCGAGGTGATAAGTCGTCGTAAGTGGCGATAACTCGCCATGCCTCGATCGATCGCTTCACCTCGACGATAAATCGCGAAATCCAAGCTGCTGCAATAAATATCGCCCCGGAGGTATTTGTCTCACTCAGTGGCGCGCACCGAACCGAAACGGTAAATAATACCCTCTTCCTCGGTTAAGTGAACATAAACGCTCGTTTCCACCCCATATACAATCGTTTGTTTTTCAAAACATAAATTTCACAAATTCGCATGAACGCATGTATCGTATCCGCAGGTGAAATTTATCGTTTGCTCTTTTATTCTTATGAGATACGAGCTTTCCCGCGTGTGGTCGACTTTAGTGAACATTAGGCCGAGGCCCGAGTTTTACATGCTTTTATTTAACTGGTCCTTTTTATTGGGTCAAATCTTGCAAGTTCTTTTGAATGATAACATAACGGATAACTCACGTCTGAAACGATTCGTCACGTCGACTCGATTTCAGACGTGAGATGTCCTTTAAATTATCATTTAAAATGAGCAAGTCTCACGGTAGTTTCATGTTCAAGTTCTTTTGACTCACTTCCAGTCGGATTGACTTGTAATTTTGTACAGATATGTAATTTGAATGGCAATTGCTACAACATAGGTGCCTTTCAAAGGCTAGTGTACCATTTTTTGCAAGGCTGGCACACATGGGCGGTAGTAATTACTTAAGAGTCAACCGCTGATCACTAGAAATGGATGAAATTCCACTTTTCTAATAACGTATACCTAATTATATTTCGATATACATATTTATCTACTTAGTAGTAACTCGTGCATTTGCTCTTGAAAATCAGCATTTGGTGAAGTGGAACTGATGATGAAGACCACATATGGCCAATGGAACTACTACTCAATAACAAATACTTCACGGGCTGAATTTCAATTGCTTTAACCCAGTTGCTAAGCAATTTATGTTCATCTTAACGCATAATGGTGAAATAGAGCGGGCTGTAAAGCACTGGGACTTCTCACTTATGTAACGTCTCTAATTTGTTTAATCTTAACATATTATATTCAAACAAACGATGAAGCATGAAGGTACCGTTATAGAGTAAAGAGATAAGCAGAATTGAGGAAACATTTTTTAACAATGACTGCTAAGGTAAACATCCGAGTGCTCAAAACGATAATGACCAATAGATGACGCCCAGCTACAACCTCTATTGCTGGCATAAAATCAAAGATGGCAACTGTTGGGATAGTGATGAGCACTCCTAAATACATTTATATTACCACTCGCATGGCACCGTAACAGCTCCCATCGGGTTGCCAAAAATTTTTATGTGACGTCTATTATACGTATTAGGATACATCTACACTTCCTACACTTACACTACCACCTACACATCCTACACTTCCATCATAGTGACAAGTGTAGGAACTGTGCAAACGAATCCTAATACACATTTCTCTCACTCTACGGGTTGCCTAATAATATTAACTCCACACTACTGCTACCTGTAAAAATATCTGTGGTCGCAAATAAAGTCTAATTAGATACATACGAAATCAATCAGCATAAATGGCTAAAGAATAGCAAATTAATGGCCAATCCATACAGACTACACCGTTACCCGTCAAAACCGCGAACGGGTGAAAATAACTCCACAGGAACTTTGGGGTGCTCAATAATGACAACAGAATGATATTTATTTAGGTGCACATATGTGGAAATAATTTCCATTATTTGAATAGGCACGGGGTAGAGAGGGTCGCGATATTGCGCCCCGGCTAATCCTTTAAATATATTATTGCACGTTGGTGACCGTACCCTATGTTGCGAGGGATTTTTAATGCCTCCGGAATCGATATTAATGTTTCTTGCGTATTCAATATCCCGCTTGTTTATTGCAATAAGGGTTAGATTACGGCTGGTGTTCACGAGATAAATTAAAGAGTAGGGTTTTTTTTATTTGATTCTTTATCTTTAATTAATGACCCATACGCTCATTGAGGTCGTTGTGTAGTAACAGGTACTTCTTTTGAAACATAGGCGTTAAGTAAGTAAAAATAGTCGTGAAACGGAAAATTCTCAGGAAAGACCTATAACCAGTAGTAGACATCTTACGGCTGATATGATGATAATAGGTAATGACGTTGGTACTGATTAGTAATAAGTGTTCCTTCTTATTTAGCAGAAGATGAAAACATGCTTTACGTCTGATCTGATAGTCTATACTCTACTCTTCACCAATAACTTCAACTAAACTGAAGTCCTCTTATACAGGTTGTCTGGAAAGCAGATTAATCTACCTAAGTAGTTAAAGACCAATGTTTCCCAATTGTAGCACTTTCGTATTAGAATCTCCCCTAGCCGAAGTTTCCGCAAACTTTTTTTTAAACGATGATGAATTGTCCATCTAAATAAGAAACGCTGTCAAACCGTCCACAGATTAACCGTGCCCTGATGAATCCGCTATTACACGGTCAGATAGACTTCAGCCAAATTGCCTTAAATTTTAAATTAAACCGGAATCGCAGTTTTATTAGTGTCATCAATCAAATAACGCTCTAAGCAAACGGGTGCCCTCGGTCCCGAGGCGTAGTGAACTCGACCTTATGAACGGGGAATGAAGACTAGTTTATTGGAGCAGGATGAGCTAAATCACTATTCCAAAGTCAAATAAACACGCGCTCACATAAATGGATAGAGGATATAAACTGGGAATTGAAGCTCGTTGAATATAGGGATGTCTCTTGGCAAAGGCGTTAGTCCAACAATTCAGTTTAATGGAAATTATTTCTCATTATGAGCTAAAACGACTTGTTCATTACTTTCATAAAAGTGTCTTGTATCTTGCAAAGTACCTACCATAGAACATTGTCAGTTAGGTAGTAATGACATAAAAATATAAAAAAAATTGAATCGTTGCCTGAAATTCGACAAGAACTTGTTTTTTCTTAAATTGTTAATTGATTAGAAATACATTAATTTTTAAATCTGGTATTAGTTTTTTTCTCACAAACATTTCAAAAACTTGTCCAGCAAACGCCTTAAATTCAATAGGTACTTACAGTAAGCACTATTCATAAACTGGGCATGTAGCTTTGGATTAAATTACCCAAATTTAATGTAATATCCAATTAATTACATCCAAATATTTGAGCTTTCTGTGCTATTTTTGAGCACACAAAAACTCAAATTTGAAGCACCATCAACATTGAATTTGATAGCACTTGAAGACGCCAGTAAGTTCTAGCCGTAACTAACAACTGTGAAATTTCATAAAATCGTCAAACGGCGTCAAAGCAATAATAGCATGCTCCTAAAATCCCGTTTGTCATCCAATCCCGAAGAGTGGGAATCCCGGGATGGTTTGATTTATAGCCGCACTGGATTACGGACAGCCCTGCAGATATTAAACGCACCCCGTGGCGCTGCACCGCTACTGGCTTACGCGGGGTGTCACTTTACACTTCTTTGGCGACTGTCGCTGGACATTAAGATAGAAGTACATAAGACAGGTCTCATAGTTTTCTTCCTGGGTAAGATTTCTATCTGACCGGTGACTTCCGAAATGTCTCAACGACAATCAGTCCTTAGACATTGTGATTAGTAACGTTCATTTTGTATGTTTGTTTACACGCATTTTTAGGGTTCCGTAGCAAAAATGGCAAAAACGCCCATGTCTGTCTGTCGGTCTGCCCGTCCGCGGCTTTGCTCAGAGACTATCAGTGCTAGAAAGCTGTAATTTTGCACGGATATTTGTAGCAACTATGCCGACAAAATGGAAGATTTTTTTTTTATTTACGGTACCTCCCATAGATGTAATGTGGGGGTGATTTTTTTCAAAGCGGGGTATTGTTGGATAGGTCTTTTAAAATTATTGTTAAGGATTGTTAAGACCATTTTTCGATTCAGTTACCGGTTTACGAAATATTCAACTTTAAAGAGCAAATTTTCATTAAATCGAGCGTCACCCCCCCCCCCCCCCCCATCCAAAAGCTAAACGGTAGCTAAATCATGATGGTAGTTGGTATATCAAACTTACAAGGAAAACTATAACGGCTAAGTTTTCTTGAGAATTATTAGTAGTTTAAGAGTAAAGAGCAGCAAGGTATAATAAAATTAGAGATTCCGAAAAAAATACAAAAACCGTAGAAAAATAATATTTACTTCATTTTATCGTAATGGCTACGGAACCCTATCTTGAGAGTGTCCGAATATTAGTCTTAGGGATGGCCGTTAATAAAATAAATGTAAATATGTAACTAGCTCGAGTACCTTCGCGGGATCGAATCAGAACTAAGGAGATAAGTAAAAGAAGCCAGTGCTTAAAGTTGCTCTAACCGGATGGCAAAGTGGTTAGAGAACCTGACTACGAAGCTTTATGGTCCCGGGTTCGTTTCCCGGCCGGGGCAGACATTTGCATGAATAATGCGAATGTTTGTTCTCGGGTCTTGAATGTTTAATATGGATTTAAGTGTGTATTTAAAGAGTGCTGTCTTCGCCAACAAACTGCTTAGCAGTTTGGCGAAAATATTTTTAAGTCGTTATTTTTGTAAAATGTGATGAATAAATAAAAAAAAAAATAAAGTTACTGACATGACTCAGCCAATGACATATTTATCTAACGTGGCAGTAAGCAGGACTCAATTAGCCTTGGAAACCTAAGGTTGGATTGGCGACCGCGTACTGGAAGGTGACATTGATGAAACCTAGTCCAGCAGTGGACATTTTTGGTTGTGATGGATTATAAATCAAATATCGTGACAAAACATAATCGATATTTTAACTGTCTTTCGCTTTTCCAATCTACTCGATCAGAACAACCAGCACGTAAGCATAAAACCAAGGGTAGTAATCCTCAAATGTTCCGATTTTCAATTTGAAACTGAACTCAAATCCCCAGTCGTAAAGTTAAGTTTCCGTATCGCAAAGTTCTTGGCAAAAGCATGCAGTTTCGTAGGGAATTGCGATCGGAGTTTGTTTGGCGATACAAATTCTTAGCGAGATTATCTTGACTTAAATATGTAGCTGCATATCGTGGCGGCGACGTTAACGTACTGCAAATCGTTAATTGTATGTAGAGTTGCGTCCAAAATTACTGTCCCTAATGGAAGCTGCAATCATGCCAAGAACACCTTTATCATTTATATCTGCATTTTTACGGTACTTTATGTTGCACTTGTTTTTTCTTTAATTTTAAAGAGGGTTAATAATAATACATACGTATTGTATCGTATCACTGCTTTTCCATTTATTGTCGTTTTAATAAAAAAAATGCAGTTTTTCTGAATTACGTTGAAAATCTTAATGAAAATTTTATTTTATTTATTTTTGCCATGTTGTCACGATTAAATATTTTCTTTCCTTCTTTATTTTATCACGTGCCTAATAAACTGCTACCCATGCCACCACCAGGCTATCACAAATACCAAAGAAAACCTGCACAAATGGACAATCCAATCCCCAAAGAGTGCATCACTACTTCCAAAAAGCAAAAACTGCTAAATTGTTTGCATACACGAGCAGACAGCACTGAAAAAAAAACGGAAAACCTGAAACCTTTTCACGTAAAATAAATAATGTTACGTGCCACGGCGACTGTCAACAGCATTGCATACGGGCTTTATCTATAAACGAGAGTTTACAGATGTGGAAAAAAGTATAAGAGTAGTACACAAAAGCTGCAGGAATGCTGTATAAAATGACAGTCCAAACAATTTTTCAAACAAATGAACAATGTGCGTAGGTACCATCAGCCAAATAAGTGGTCTATCAATTTTTAAACAAGTTCCTATCAAATGAATATGTCGCCAAAGTCGAACTTTCAAGTTGACAGACACGTCTATAGGCATTATTGTTTTATGACATGCAAACGATTATCAACTTTAGGGTGGTAGACCACATATTTGGCTGATGGTACAATGGGTTATAATTATTCTTAAAAATATATAATTAGTTCGACAGATTAAAAAAAAGTATCAGACATGTACGGGCAACAGCTAGTAATATCTAAAACTAATTATCTAATAGATCGATGGGTTTATTTCCTCCCAGTTATAAAGAGCGGCCCAAACGAACGTCAGTCAAATACGAACGTCGCTCAAATGATATGTCACGCGCTGTTTCACGGCCGATTGCCACCGACACCCTTGGCGAATTCCACGAAAACTATGGGGGCAAAAATGTTCTCGAATCGCAAGTTTGAATAATGTTTTTGTGGAACGAGGTGTTTTGTTTTTGATACGCGAGTGAACTGTAATGGGAGTACTACTATTAAATTTGGTACTATACATGTTCATGTGTGTAACGAAATAAGTCTTGGGATAGTCATTATTTCTAGATAAATTTGATGATTTAACTCAGTAGTAATATATGCCTATACTAGCTTTGACCCGCGACTTCGTCCGCGTGGAATTAGGTTATCGCGCGCTGTTCCCTCGGGCGCTTTTGATGAGTATATTTAACTAAAAACACCATTCAGATTGCAATTCGTTTCAGCTTTATGACCACACGAACGAAATGTGCTAAAAAATCAAACAACGTCCACAATAACATTACTCTTTCCGTGTTTCGACGATAATGTTATCAATACCTCCCTCATCGTCTAATTTTATACCGACAAAAAATACCAGTTTGCGGTAAAAAAAAATACAATCCATACTTGATTCTAAATATCATCGGTTATCGATTTTTCATTGTTGAAAAATGCCTTTACAGCTTCCGTTGCAAAGTACAAATTGGAATAATCTTACAAGACACGAGGAATATACTTAATTGAGTCATAAGCAGGCAATGACCCTAATGAGAGGAACAAAAATAATGTCGGTCGATTTATCGCCGCGCGCGCACACGGATTTATTGGGCGGGCGCGTGATAATCCCCGCTGGAGTTCAGGGATGCCACTTTTTTAAATGAGTATTTTTAGGGCAATCGGTGATGCCGGGCCCGTCCAAATAATACGAATATTTTTGAGAAAAAGTTAATCTTACGAAACACAATTTTATTGACCAGTTCTGAAAGGGATAGGATGGCAGTATCATCCATTGGCACATGAAACACAAGTGGACTGTAGATGGTCCATCTAAGATGGACTGCCAGAATAAGGGTATTTTCTGGTATCTCACCGCTTGGCAGCACGGCTATCGAGTAAGATGATGTTAGCGATCCCGATGGACCATGCATATGGTCCTGCCACCCGCAGACAAAACTGAATAAGTTCACATTAAAATTACAATGTACAGTTGAGGCCATAAATATCTACACGAGAACAGCTATGGCTGTCATTATAGCTTGACGAATTCATTGGTGACACTCCCACGGTCGTTTCTTCTTATTTTTGAGAGCTTGAGATGTTTTTCAGATCTTCTATTTGACGATATGTAACGTAAACTAAATTTAGTATCATGATTTTGGTCGTGATGTGACTCAGAATAAGTACCTTCATGATTTCTAGTCATGGTCATAAGACTCATAAGAAGAACTTTCACGAGAAAATAAGTTAGCTATAGTTAGTAATGTAAGCAACAATAAACTGTTCACCACTGGATCACCATTGGATCGGCCACCTTTTGGTAGACATGGGCCACATAGTGAAAAAATAGATGAAGGCGGGCCGCACTTGTAAGATAAACTTGTACCTAATAGATATCTACCTAGTTACCTATTGTAAGTGGTACTATATAGTTATTTGTGTCACAAGAGAGCAAAATGGTGTATTTACGGCGAGGGCGTACATTGAATCCAGAATGTAGCGAAGGATTCTGCAATAGAATCCTGAGCGTAGCGAGGGATTCTAAAGTAGAATCTTGAGCGAAATGAGGGATTCAAGGATTAACGCCCAAGATGAAAATAATTTTGCTCCCGAGTGGCTCATACAACTTTTCACACCAAGCATTAAGAAACATGAAAAAAATATATACTAACTATTATTAAAGAACAATCAGCATAGAAAATGGCGTGGATTTACAATTATCAACTTCAAAAAATGGCATTTGCAATAAAACACTTAGAAAAGCCTTGAACAGAAAAGTTGCACTTTGCTCCCTCTTGTCAGGGAGGAAAAGTTACTTTTCTGAAGGAGAGGTGTGAAAAGGTATATTACAAAACAGTCGCGGGCCGCAAGGAGATAGGTCTCGGGCCGCATTTGACCCGCAGATTGCGCGTTGCCGACCCCTGGTAGTGAACAAAGTAATGTGTTGAAAAGTAACTATTATGAAGCTCCTCGATATACGATATAATATATCACGACGACTGTTCTAAAGTAAACAGTGAATAAGATGCAACGCAAAATAGCGATGAATGAAACATTTTGCATCAGTTGTTTATCAAGAATATTATCACAACATAAATCTATACTAGCTGATGTTTCCGCCAATCATTGCCAAGATGCTACATATAGTGACGCATAAAACATTTCATTCATAATATTATTTGACACGTAGCTCCAGCCCTGAGTACACCAATGTTTTGAAGAACACACGCAGCCGATTGAATTCATAATTACCTACTTGAAGTTAAGTTTGGACTGGGGTCCGATTCGAAAGTATCAATTTACACCTATAAAGAGCTCGAGTGCAAGTAATATTTTGAGCATCGATTAAGTATGTAGACAAGAAAGCAATAATAACTTTCGTAGTTTCCAATAATAGAAAAGACGATTTAAAAAAAATGTGGTATTCTATATTTACCATAATAACAGAAGGAAAAATGTAACGAGTTGTTACCTTGAAACTATTAAGCTCTTTTAAGGAATCAGTGGCACCTCGTATATGTGTATAAAACGTTTACAATCATCTTAATAACGGTACAAGTGCTACTTGTATTTTTGCCCGTTTGTATAGTTTTAAATTTAATATTGTTTTTAGCGTAACATAAAATCTGTAAAAAATCCTTCACTAGCAACAGCTTAATCTGCCAGTATTCATTAATGTTTTTCGTAACAAATCTCAGTGGGATAGTGTTGTCGCCGTCCGTCTTTTGTTTTACGATCCTAGCCCATGTAATGTTTCGACGAAAGCAAACGTTTTAAGATTAACACGCGCTAAACCTCCGCATACCGAAGAAACCGTCAAATATTCCTTGAATCCCAGAAAACATTGTAAATAGAACAGTCTACCGCAGAATCTGTAACAGGCCTTCAGAACTATTGACAGTGAGTGTGGGTGCGATCAGTCTTAAGCCGGGGATTATGAGAAGACCGAAATAGACGGTTCAAATGCTCACGGATTAAGGGATTCCGTGTTCCGTCGGACGGCACAAAAATACCGGAGGCGCGCCGGATGCGGCGATTAGTCTAAACACGCGGACTCGCTGCACCTTGTCGCGCGACACAAAAAATTTAGTTTGTCGTGTTTAGTTTGACTGTCGATAGTCGGTCGGGTATGACTATATGACAGTGCGGATTTAAAATAAAATAAAAAACATAAATTTATTAAAGTTGTTAGTTGAATGGGGAGGCTTTTTCTTTGCAGTGGGACACATTATAGTAAAAAAAAGAGTTATTATTACAAATTCGTTATTTACGTCCTTTGGGCTCTTCAAGTCTAGAGTGAAAAGGCTGATAATGAACCAGTGAAATTTACGTTTGACCTCATTTGCTTTCAAACATTCTTCTTTTTATCAAGTGAGATAGGGGTCAATCACTCCTTTCCTCTAATTTTTCCACTGTAGTTGATTTAAATAAAGTACTTAGAGTACATATATAGGTACAAAGTGTTTTTTGTCACTATCCAAATTCTGATGAGATTCCGGTATCTTTAAGAACATGTATTAAAACTTTCACTGAATTAAGCTTTACATGCATGGTATCATGTAACGTTTAACGTTGCAACTAGAAGTTAGTTAGGAATTAACAGTCGAAACAAAACAACACGTCAACTCACCCTAACTCTCGCTTCCGTCAAATTAGTCCACATCGCGATCTCTTCCCTCGTTGACATGTCAGGGTACCGGTTCCTGGCGAACGTGGCTTCTAACTCTTGAAGTTGTTGGCTGGTGAAGTGCGTCCTTTGGCGCCGTTGCCGCTTGTTCTTTTTGTCGCCTTTGTCGTCCAGAGATTGGTCGTCGGGTCCAACCCCTGGAGTCGTTGATTCCGTTTTGATAGTCGCTTCCGTTAGGGCTCGGGAGCCTGTGGGTGAAAGAACTGTTTAAAGAAACATAAAATTACATTGAAAAGTGTTTATAAAGAAATGAAGAATAATGGATAATAATAAATCAATAGCCTTTATCGCCCGCACCTTCTGAGTTTTTCGAAATTCATGTGCGTAATTACATTTGAAATTTACCACGAGCTTTACGGTGAAGGAAGACATCGCGAAGAAACCTGCACAAACCTGCGAAGCAATTCAGTGGTGTGTGTGAAGTTCCCAATCCGCACTGGACCCGCGTGGGAACTACTGCCCAAGCCCTCTCATTCTGAGAGGAGGCCTGTGCCCAGCAGTGGGACGTATATAAGCTGGGATGAGATGAGATGAGCCTTTATGGAGCTCCCACATTGGCTGTGATAATTGTTCTATAACATTACAAAACATTTGTTTAAAAATAACATTTTATTACAAATTGTAACAAAGGCATTGCTATCATGTTATTTAACTTTTAAAATGCTATACAACAAATTTAAACCTCGAATGTGTTCTATGTTATTATAAAATATTTTTATACCAATGTGGGAGCGTTTAAAACATGTAACAAGTTGTAACAAAAGTTATAAAGTATTAGACAAAATTTATAACAGCTAATGTGGGAGCACCATTACCCGTGGCTTTGCTGGGGTAAATCATGGGTTAATTTAAATACTGATATTTCAGTAGCTTCCTAAACATGGAAATTCCAAAAAATCACACCATAACCTTTATTTGCGCTAAATGAACATCTGACCCCGTGCAAATTCTCATGTTTCTCGACTTAGTGGTTGAGATTGTAAAGAAATGAAACTTAGGCTTAGATCTTTGACCATAATTTTATTACATGTCTGTTTCCTAAAGTTTTAATTAACTGACGGAAGAATACTGCAAACTTTTATCTCACGAAAAATAAACAAAAATATGAGATTTACGAGTATAGCACATTTAATATTGCGCTCAAAAGTGGTGTTTTAACACATACTAACGCGATTGACATACTCTAATTTTCAGATATTTTTATGCACGACAGCTCCGATATCTGTAATGATCATAACTTTACCTATGTAGGTAGGTATAGCCGAAGTGCTAATTACATTATATCCACTTAGTAATTATGATCAGCTTGCAATGCCAACCGCGGTGGTATTCCGTGTACTTAAAATACTAAGGACGTCTTGTAGACTTTTTTAAATCTCGATTTAAGGCTTAAACTGACAGTTCTTGTATGGATCTGACAGGACTTAAGACCACCTAAACCTAGATTAAAAAGCCTGCAATTGGACGTAAGTTAGGTAGGTACGGAGTGTCTTAACATATGGATCTTACATTTCAGTGGTATGTACCAGGAAGTTTTTTTTGGATGTTTTATTTTATTGAAAATATGTTTATTTAAATAAAATGTGATTGTTATCTGACTATAAATAATAGAGTTTTAATCACCCATTTTAAAAATCCTTTGGTCCTATTTTCTACAAGATAAAATCTTCCAGAAACAAGATAAATAAATTGTAATAAAATATTAAAATAACTGACATGTTCAACGATTACAGTAATCGTCGGTAGCCGTCCTAATACGCGGCTTACTCGTCTAATACATTTACGACGCCGTAAATTCGAGCTTCAATAGGCGTCACGTGCTTTATTTATGTACAATAAAATCAATTTTTCTGACAAATAAATTCAAACAATGCTTGTCTCGCATTATATAAAAAAGATCGTGATTTGATGTAACATTTAGCGGAGGTTGCGGCAGCAGCGAGACCGGAAAAGGATTAAACTAAAGTGATGTGACGATGACGTAACTCTATAATAATAATTTGGCCCGTAATAAATACCTTACAGACTAACATACTTATCATCACCCATATTATTACCCATATATATATTTATAATACCTACTACGATCTGGTGCATATTTGACAATTGATTGAAAAACTAATTTAGGTATTGATACTTAACTGCACAAAATAAAGGTTTCGTTAAGATGCCAGTAGGAAGGCCAAATAATCACTTTTAGGAATCTCTACCCTTCTACCGTCTTTAAATGCTTTATGTAGGTAATTTTACACGCAATGTTCACTTTGTAGTACTTTCACTGTATCCTTCACAAACGTTTTATAAATTTATTTTATCACTAGTTATATGATGCATTTGATTCTTTATTTTTTCCTATGTTCAACGTCTTAAAAGTACCTACGTTAATAAACTCGGTTCCATTTTCAAAATCAAAATTACGGACGGATGAAGATTCCGACTTTTCCCTAATTTAAAACAACATACTATAACTTACCATAGTTATGCTTTAGCTTTGTGTAGAGTCTACACAATTACACGTTCATAATAATTACACACACGCAGCGCTGACCTTATCGCATAGCACCATGCTAAACCCAATATGCGGACTGATTGCTATCGCTATCTGTTGATCTAATAACATCACTCCCCTTAGGAGGGTGGTCGATATGCATTCCTGCATGGATGTTCAGGAGGCCAACGGCCCGGTTTCGACTACGTGTGATTGGTAGAACGGCGAGCGTTTTTTGTGCTCATTAAGCAGCCTAAGTCAGTGGTTACCTGGTAACATTCGTAATGCTCTACCAGGGCTAGGGTCGGACAATGAAGAAGCCAATGAGGATTAACAAAAAAGACTGACCCAAGCACCTCGCAGAGCTTAACGGGAGAATGCATGCTCCTCCCCTGGTTTTCTAGTAAATGGCTGAAGCAAAGTGACATTTTCTTCACCAAGTCTGAAGAAAAGGGGAGAAAATGGTGCACACTGCAAACGGTGACCTTGTCCGATTATATGTAGTGAACTTCTACTGGGAGCTATTTGCGCCTAGAAGTATAAACAAAAATAGCGCGCAATTGTGTGTCACCTAACTATTACAATATACAACAGTATACCTATAACAGATAAGATAATCTATATACTTATATTAACTACCTTTTCTACGTTGGGGGTAGTTTGGATTCTGGTGGATGTTTCTATTGTATAAGCTTAAAAATGTTTAGTTTATTTAAGTGTAGTTTACCCATTTGTATGTTGTATACATATTTGTAAGTACTGGACTGATCCTAAAATTTTACCTATGCTATTTACTACTTAATAGATAGCTACATTATCCCTTTCGAACTCGGTTTTTATTCCGGAAAAGCTCCTGATTCCAGGAAACCACATGAAGTAAAATATGAATTAAAAAAATGCTGTCAGTTATAAAATTACAACTATACCATATTAATAATATAAACTATAATCGTCAGAGTTCGTAAATTGCGAGCAAAATCGATTAAAATTACGTACATGACAATTATGACAACCCTAGCACTTCAGTGAATTTTGCTCCCAATTTACGAACCCTGATAATCGTTAAGTAAGTATATCTAAATAGTTTTAACAATATTGAACTTGCGCCTACTCGGCTCAAAGTAAGTTAATTTAAAAAAATCTAATAAAAACTTTCAACGGTAATCTATCAATTAGATAGAAATACTAAAACGTGATACTCTCCACCAACCCCAGATCGTGCGATGTCATGAGAACGAAGATTAAAATAACACCATTTCGCTAATACCATTTATAAATAAATCAACTGTGCTGAAAAACCCAGAGGTATCTTTGATATTGTATCTGAACTTTGTTTTCATGTATAATAATACCTATCTATTATTTATTACGCCTTATCGGATTACGGGTTACAAATTTATTGTGCTGCTTATCTTGATTGAAGACTCAATAAATAGTTCATTTAGAAATTGAGATCGTACGTTATTAGGGCACTTAGGGCCAACGTGATATTCGGAGCTTTTTGATTTACGACCCCTATAATAATCTGCAAGTAATAGTGTTCAAAGTAACACAAGCTTATAACTCTTTATGAGCAAATACCAGGGCATCACAACAAGGCATGTTGTATATTTAAACACGCGGATAGCGTACAGCCGTATCTAATATGAATTTCTAATAAACCCGCGCCTGCGCTCCAATCAAAACGTTTGCAGAGGATTAGCACCGCGCGTATCGCGTTAATTTCGACAACTTTATTAAAACCATCAATCTGTTCGTTTGGCAATCTCATTGGCGTATAATGAACAAGGTAGGATTATGGTCTCAGAGTTTAGGCGGAGCGCTACCGGTGGGACTCGCGCGATAGCGATATAGGGCGATAGAGCCGATAGCGAGCGATAACGGCTATCGGCGATACGCTTTGTGAGTCGCCGACCCATCCATCAAGCGCGGCCAACCTTTGCGGCGCACCGACACGATACAACGTGTAAATACCGCAGGAACATGTGTTAGCGATATCGGAACACGGCCTCTTCAACGGTGGACACTCCATTTGATAACGATTCCTTTAATGTACCTGGTACTAGATAGTCATGTCGTGTTTGATGACACTTATTGGTGTACGAGCCGATAGAACAAGACATGAACGACTATCCATTAATCTTTATAACTAACTTTTACCAGCTTCAAAATCTTCTATTCTACTTGAGATTTAGTCTTATCTGTTATGTATTCGTGTCAATGAAGTTGCTGTACTTTTTATTTGGTAAAGTGTGGCGATAATAGTTTTTTTATTTATATAACTATTAATATAACATTTTTGATGACATTTCGATCAAAATATAAGTTATAATGAAGAAGTATAACTACTTACATCACTTTGGCAACTTGTCAAAAATGTATAAACCAATCAGATACTGTGTTTATTGAATGGGTCTTGGAGCTACATGTTCATTCATAAATCTGTTTAAATTACAGAATTATACCCGATGTGTGCGTCTGAAAATACAAGCGACTAATATTTTTATTGGACACGGGCGCTGCTGCTTAGATTGAATGTGCATTCCGTGAATTATAATAATAATTTAAGTCTGATTTAACGATTCAGACGCAATATAGTAGTGACACCATAGAGTGGAATTTTATAAAATAATTTAAACACATTTTTGTAAAAAATAACTTTTCGTTAACTGAAATTACATTTTCATTTAAACCAGATATATCTATCAAATTTCAAGTCAATCTGATATCTGGGAGTGGGTGAAATTCGATTTGCAAGAGCTTGATAAACATACAAACAAACATCTAATTTAAATAAAAACCGGTAAACACCACAGAAAGTACCTACCGATTAACCATGTTTTTAGTAACTCTAATAAAAGCGAAATCGGAGATAAATAAAAATGTCACAGTGTAAAAATCATAAAAAAGGCATAATAAGAGAAAGCCGCGCGCGCCCGGCGTGTTTGTGATGGCATTAGAATAAACGCTGCGTTATTTGCCATAGATTTTCCGGCGCCCGCTCAGTTTGCTTTCAGTTTTAAGTTTGTCACTTTGTGTGGTCGCTTTAACGTAAGTTAGAATTTTGCGCTGTTACACTCTGCCGGATCGTAATTAATCGACAACTTTCTAAGCCTACGGGCTTAAAAACTTCGTTAAAGCGTAATTGGTCGGTTTTTTGACTTGATTGTTTAGTATAAGTATTTTTTTAGATTCTTCTTTAGCTTTATTTTCATTTACAAATTCTAAATTGTGTATTATTACGTGAATTGTCAGTTACAGATCACCACTCCCGTAAAATTATCGGAATATATGACGTCTTATGATTTAAATAAGTTTTTTGTTAAAAAAAATATTCTTAATACAAGCTTTTATCCTGATTGTACTTTTTGTGACTGTATTTACATTAATTTATTGTATCAGGCGTTACTTTGCGGATGTCCATATCAATGAACTAAAAGAATTTCCTTGCTCACCCGCGACCTTACGATAGCTAAGCTTATGCAAAATATGCGTGTTCATGCAGTTCCTCCACCTCCACACTGTAAGAACACACAAATCACACAAACCCATCTATCACCACTACACTGACGCGTTTCGAACTCAACCAGAGCTCATCTTCAGAGTGACACAGCTGTACACCATGCTACCAGTTGTTAGACTCACAACACTGGACTGGTGGTGAGCAGAGGGTCGTGGGTTCAAACCGCGGCTCGCACCTCTGAGTTTTTCGAAATTTATGTGCGGAATTACATTTGAAATTTACCACGAGCTTTGCGGTGAAGGAAAACATCGTGAGGAAACCTGCACGAACCTGCGAAGCGATTCAATGGTGCGTGCAAAGTTCCCAATCCGCACTGGGCCCGAGTGGGAACTATGGCCCAAGCCCTCTTGTTCTGAGAGGAGGCCTGTGCCCAGCAGTGGGACGTATATAGGCTAGGATGATGATGATGATGATGATGATGATGAACCCCTAAATGTCACAAAAACCACACGGCCCGGCAATGAATAGGTACGCGAAAACAGGGGTTGTCGAGCGAATTATACCTATTACTTCCATTGCGCGTTCGAAACGGTCATCGCTCATCGCACAACGGTTAACTGACAATACAAATACCTAATGCACCTCTATTCGGCAGCGTTTCCACCAGAGATGTGCGAGGATGTGTTGCGAGGAATGTGTTTTTCATGAACCAATAGAAAATGCTTCATTTATATCGCCTCGCTCCGCTCAGCTGTTTTCACTAAAGATGTGCTGTGCGATAGGTAAATAAAGCATTTCTCAAGCAAGCCCAGAACCGGGGATAATATAAAAAAGAGAGGCTCTAGAGTAATTGGATCATCATAGCCCCACTTAGTTAAAATCAAAACTTAACTTTTGTTTTTTTTTTCTAACAAACTTAATCGTAAATTCAATGTACGCCATCCTAGACCCCATGCTTTACATTGCTTCTTCGAATAAACTTTAAAGTGTTATAAACTTTTTAATACTAATTATTTTTAAAAGTTGCTGAAGTAATGTTGTTCAGTTTGACGAGTACGATCTATGTTTTAATTATTTGCCCGTTACAGGCCACACCCGGTATTGGTTCATGAAAAACAAATTCCTCGCAACGCACCCTCGCACATCTCTGTTGGAAACGCACCCTTAGGTTAATTATTTTTTGTTGTGTCAGTCAGAAAGGTGTTTTACCGTTGGCTGACTGACAGGTCGTCCTGTTTATTATATACTGTGGCTGTGGCTGAGCACCACTATATGCCAATACTATATCAGACCCGAATGAAATTGAAATCGTGAATGAATGTGTCGTCGCCGACAGTTTTATCGGGTCGCCTGGAACTGGAGCTTTACTCCAAAGATAAAAAATCGAATTTCCCATCGTGTCGTCCCGTTCGCACTAATAGTTTTTTTTGACATTCATAAGTGTTTGTTATAGCCTAAAGCCTAAATTGAATAAAGGTATTTTGACTTTGACTTTGAATAACGATTAATAGCAGAATGAGAGGGTCGCATGATACAAAGTTTGAATTTTAAACTTGAAAGTAGCCTCCTGATACCAACCAGCTTAGTAGTCTTATGTCAAGGAAGAATTCTATGGGGATCAACAAGAAGGACTGATCCAAGCAGCCCACAGAACTCAACGGGAGAACGCATGCTGCTTGGCTTTCCAGCAAATGACTGAAGCAAGACTCTGTGGTTAGATTAGAATCCCCTCCGATCCTCTCCTCCTCGTAGTAAGATCCAGAGAGCTTGGGACGAGCAGCCGGGTTTTTTAACCGGTGAGAGCCCGGCACTATCTAGATTCTCCCTTCCCAGTCGTCCATAATGGATTCCATCTCCTATAAAATACCTCATAAAAAAATTAAACTAAAAGCAAGGACCTAGTGTCTTTGGCCCTTGCTAGCTACTGTTACTCACTGTCTTCGTTGTGTTTTCGGTCGCGGCGCGGGCGCGGCGGCGCGTACAACGACTGCTCGACGCCCGACCCGCCCGACGCCAGCGAAGAATGCCCGCTGTCCCGGAACTCGCCCGTCTCCGCCCACACTGGAACATGGACAAAACTTGCTATACCTTGAATGGGTAAAATTGTGGCCATTCATGAAAAGCTGTAGCCGTAAGTATGTACGTATGTAAACTCTTTATTGTACAAAAGAAAACTAACAAAAATAAATACAAATGGTAAAACATTTAGACGCTTGAAAAAAGGAGGACTTATCCCTTTAAGGGATCTGTACCAGTTAACCTTTGCGTAGATGAGAGGAGCAATCAGTTAGGGACCGACAAAGAGTGAGTTTAAAAGTAAAAAATAGAGCTAGAATACAGTGCTTTAAACAATATATACGTATAATACCTAAACTATATACAAATTAATAAATGAACTACTATATATATGTTTTCAAATATCTAAGGAGAAGGTTTGAGCCATATCTTTCTCATGCCTTCCCTAAAAGATTCCATGCTGGGAGATGGCCTGAAAGAGGTCGGTAGTCGATTCCACAGCCTGGCAGATTGCACTGTAAAGGATTTAGAGTATGTTTTGGTAGAGTTAGAAGGACAGGCTAAAAGGAGATTGGTACCTGGCCGCAACCGATACTGACTGCCAGAGTGCCAGCAGCCAAGTAGCTAAAACGATCGGAAAGGTATATGAAAGCAGAAGGATTAAAAAGAGCTTTGAAAAGTAATGACAGACCGTGGATGTTCCTACAATACCTAAGTGGTGGCCTCACTTCAGTTGTACCCTGTACCACTACCATGAGTTTACAGTGACCGTACTCGATAGCGACGGCGTAAATTATTTGTAGAGGCGCTGTACAATTCTCCATACAAATAATTTACGCCGTCGCTATCGAGTACGGTCACTGTAAACTCATAGTAGTGGTACTGAAATATTAGACTGAAGCACACATTCTGAAGGCGATCAAGTAAGTTTTGACCTCTCGGGAATAGAGTCGTGAATTCAAACCCAGCCTTGCACACTCATCATCTCATTTTACTTACGTTCCAATGCGAGGCGTAAGATAGAATACACTTAAAGAAATATTTGCCCGGACCGGGGATTCGGCCCGGGGCTCAAGTCAAAATGACCCTTGCACCAGTGTTTTAGGCTATGTATTGTCTGTCAGTCAGTCAGTAAGTCACGTTAGGCTGTGTCTACACTAAAGATGTGCGAGAATGTGTTGCGAGGAATATATTTTCACGAATCAATAGAAACACATCTTTAGTGGAAACATCTCAGCGGAGCAAGGATAGGAAAACAATCATGACAAACACATTCCTTGCTACGTATTCTCTCGCACATGTGGTGGAAACGTAGCATTACTCATTTATACTTATAAAAAGTTACAAGAAGAGTCGGTAGAGACGTCAACTTCAACTAATACGATTGCTCGGATTTGTACGTGTTTTGCTCCACACCGTCTCAACGGAAGCGCACGCTTACTCAGGGTAATGTCGAATGTTACAACCTTGTTAAATAAACAAATCAAATTTACAACACCTTTTTATCTGTATCCTTATGATAATCACCGTCTGCTCTTGAATGTCAGATAAGGTATTACTTTACATACGAATGTTTTAATTCTTTACAAGTAAATATCTGCAGACAATACTTCATACATAAATCCCTGGGAAACTTCAGAGATAGTTTTGATCATTTCAAGTGCCGGTAACGTATCACAACAATGTAAACGCGTATTATACCTAGACCACTAAATATGCAGCTACTTTTACAGATTTCGTAGACAAAGTGGCAGCATGTGTCTGTCTGTCTGTCCGCGGCTTAGTCTTGAGAATTTAGTACTAGAAAGCTGTATGGCATGAGTGTGCACTACGCAAACAAAAAATTGATGGAAATATTTTGAAAACATATTTTTTGTTTAGTACTTCGTCACACTTAAAGCGGGGAGTCATATTTATTTCTCGCTTACTCCATAATGTAGAATGCCGTTATCGTAATACAGGACAAGTGTTTGAGCCACGGAAGAAAATAATTTAGAAAGCTCATTTTATTAAAATAAACTTTTTTTTTAAAGAAATAAACTGCAATCAAAGATTTTCTAAAATTCGCTTGTCTCACGCGGTAATCGGATCAGGTAATAAGCACTCACCTCATATTTTATTATAATACTCGTAATTGATAGAATTTTCAGATTATTCTTCAGGATAAAATTTGCCTCATTAATTTTTTTTAAGTGAAATCTTACATTCATTTTCATTTTCTCGTCAATTCTGATATGAAAAACACGTAAACATATCAGATTTTTTTGGTTAATATCAGATAATCGAATGCAGTTGTTTCTTTTTAAATATAAAACAATATTTCCTTTAAGTAAACTGAGCTAACTATAGGATTTATGGCAGTTTCCCTCCAGGGTCCATAATTTTTTTCCAATCTGTATAACTATTTAAAAACATATTGCTGCTTTGTGAAATTCTCCGTTTATGAAATAGTAAGCTTTAAAGTGCAAACATTAAAAAATATTTGTTGCTTTTATGTAACTCTAAACGGTTGCTGGCTTACCAACATCATACATCTGCGTATACACTTTCGAGCTCGCGCAAATGTCTCTACCTATTTATTTCCAACATGAAATTTAAATACCATAAATAACCGAACACTAAAACACTTGAAACCATAAATTAACTTCACGTTATTAAACAAGGGGTTCTAAAGTAATGCGCTCGTCGAGCGACGATGACACTGCGCCGATTACGAGGTAATTAAGTGTCCCCGAACACTTGTTAACAAATTAGTCACTAGAGACACGAGTGTGCGCTCGCCCTTATTTATAGCACAGATGAGCTCGTTGCGTTATTTACCTATATGATAAAATTGCTAAATGGTTATAGTATGGAGTGTAGAGGGAAGGAGAATGACATGTGTATGCATAAGTGTCCATCGACAGCTGTTAAATATTTAGCCGACGCTACAGTTGCAACGGGGTAAATGTTAAGAAGGTTTGTAACAATAAATATATTTTTTTAACAGCATATCATGAAATTGCAATTACCATGTTTGTTTTCTCGCAGTAGGTATTTTAGGATAACTTTATAAATATACATATGCCAGTACGAGTAGCTGCATGTTAGAATTATTTTATACTACTTAAATAGCTTTTACCCGCCGCTCCGCTCTGCTCCAAACCGCCAGACCTTAGTCTGGCAGTTTTATGAAATCCCCATTGGAACTTCGATCCCGTGAGAATATCGGGAAAAAAATAGCCTTTGTGTTACCTATTCCATAGAATGCTCGAATTTACAGACAGACATATTCATTTGATAGAACATAGTATTTTCGTCAATATCATTATTAAGGCGCGACTTATTTGACCAACATGCAAAGAATACTGCAGAATACAAAAGGTAGTGTATTCCAGTTATTTCGACACTGACACACTCACGCTAATTTCACTTATTTCCACCATAATTTCCACTTATTTAATCGTATATCTGATACGTATTTTCATTGTTGTAATTTTTTGTTTTATTTGTAAGTATATATTTTTAATTTTATTGTATTTGTGTGTATTTGCGAATGTGAATGTCTTCTTTCTTTCTTTTCTATGTAACATTACAAGAACCAGTTCCGAAAACAAAAAAAAGATTGTCGAGAAAAACTCGGTCATGCCGTAAAAAGACATTCAGTAGCTACAAAGACTGTTTGATGCCGGTGTAGGGATGGGTTATACTTGCTAAATCGCGTACCAGGGCTTAAAAGTACGTCCACCTTCTCATACCAGGTGCAGAAACCAGCTATCAAAATACTTTCAAAGTATTTTCTGTCCAACGCAACGAGTCGAATACTTGCTTCCTTGCAAGTTTAAAATTAAACCTTGTTGTTACACAGATAAGATTCAAAATATTCCAATCAAGACGTAAAATACTTTCAAAGTATTTTATTTCACGTATAAGCACAATCTAAACCTTATGTGTATGAATATAAGATATAATTACATTCGATTCGTTCGACGTTCGAGTTCGACGTAGTAGTACTTACTTTGAAGGGACAGTAGGTATAAGTACTTTAATGGAAAAATACTTTCAAGTCTTGCAAGTTTATCGGGTCGGTACCTGGTTGGTATTGCAAGGAAATACCTGGTATCAAAACCTGGTAACGTAAATACGCACCATCTCTATGCCGGTGCGACATTCCGTTCTCACCTATTAAAAAGCTCGTTACAATTGTTAATTTGCCGCTTTTTCGTATGTTTATTCAAAGTCGTCTTCGCGCCAGCTTGATCCCATTGTTTTGAGCGAAGTCACGCTTCGCGCAATTGATAGCTCTGACAAATTACAATACAAATTCGATGCAGAAACGTTTATTTTAATTAATATTACGAAATAGATCTCTATTACGACATGCAGACGTTCTTTCAAGTGACATCAATTTCTTGATTCCACAAAAATAAAGCTAGACAGATGTCGTTGGATTTTACTCTAATTCTCTGCGAAGCCACTCTTCTAATTTGATTAATATTATTATGAAGTCTAAACCCACTGGTATTATTTATTATCATTAATTATTACAACATAAATCTGTCATATTATACTTGATTTATATTTCACACTTTTGCAACTTGCTGGAATAATTTGTCGGTCTATGTCCTATATAAAACGACCCCACACTGCGTATTTGCTTAAGAGAGGGTCTCGACTAACACTGGATATTTATAGATACATACATACAAATTCGTATGAAACCCTCAGTACGCGAGTCTGACTCGTACTAGGCCGGATTATTTACTACCGTTGTGTTATAATTATTGTTTAATGACGTCATCTATCTATTTGCAACTACTATTGCGAAGTTCTGATGGCGATGCCATTTCATTGAACTAAAATAATGATAGAGCCAGAAGCGTTAGGCATACAGGAACTCCAGAACAACGTAGCCTATAGCCGTATTTGGACTTGTTTCAATAGTCTTCGGGTTTCCTTAGACCAAGAATGGTATTCAGGGACATATGATGGTGTGGAGTGATCAGGCAGGTACCTTTAATAGGCTATTTTTTAAGTACTTTGGTTAAGTTATTATTATTATTTGTAGTTCTTACAACCATAGTAATTACACAGTCCGTAAAATGTTCAAGTATTTGCCTACCTACTATGATTCAAAAGATACAGATACTTGTGACAGACGGACCAAGAAGGAGGCGTAGTAAAAGGACCCTGTCCTCACTACGGCACTACGGAACCTTAAAAACTATGACGCAGATCCAGTATCAGTTTCACACCTCGTTTGTATGATTTATCAATGGTATCTCACTACCCCTAATCCATTAATTTTACCAAGGAACAATAAAAAGAATAACATCTTATACATTGCTCCTTTTCGTATCGCTAACTGACTTTAATGCGTAGCGAGAGCGACATGTATAACAAAACTTTCTAAAGCTCAGTATTGTAAAAGATTGTGTGGTGGATGCGTCTAGTGTTGTTCTTTGTCAAACAAGGGATGCACGTGCGTGCAAAGGTACATGACAAACAGTCCTAAATAACTTGAACGTTGGCTACTCAGCCTAGTTTATCGTGATGTAAACATAGTTTTCATTAATCTAGATAAATTTAAATTAACCAATGAGGGTTTTTACAGAGGTGAAATATCGCTAGATGGCGTTAGTATCGTGAAGTGCATTTGACGTTTGACGTTTGCTTGCGATTGACTCATTTAGTTTTTTAACCAATCACGAGCAGACGTCAAACGTCAAACGGACCTCTCGATATTAAAGCCATCATGCGATATTTCGCCTCTGTGAGAACCCTCATTGAGTGAAAACGTAAAATTATTTTGTTACTCATTGTGGTTGGCCCAAGTTCAACCAGAGTACTAGAATTAGGTATGTAGTCGTTATGGTTGTGATCGATACAATATGCAAATACTTGTGACCCTAAGAAGGACATAGGTAGGGTAATTCATTAATTAAAATTTTAGCAAAAAGATTCACAGATTTTTACATATTCTTACGTATAAGTGGTTAACCTAGAGGTACAGAATAAGAAAAAAACATTTATGTTCACCACTTACATAGGAGTCACTCTGTATAATTTATTGTAGGTACTACTAACCCACTCTATGGATTTTGTAATCCGAAACAAACGTTTTTCCATTTCAATTTCCAATGTAAAGAGAAATGCAGTAGTCTCTTTTATCAAGAGATTTTAAGAGTTATAATATAAACAACTGCAAAGGTTCCAACTGATCCGAACAATATTTGAAACCTCAATTACGTACCTACACGTTATGAATCACGTATTGTACTTATAATTAGTGACGTTAAACAAATATAGAACTTTGACTTAATTCTAAGTTACTGTAAAGTAGGTACTAGTCGAACTGATAAAAAATATAATTCAATATAGCAACAGATAGAGTAAAAAATCAGTGGGTTCAACCCACTGCGTGCCACTGAAGAGTTAGAAATCGAATGAAAGTGGAACTAATGTTTAAGATGCCTACGTAATGGTACCAAATATTGAAGCATTTCACGACAAAAAATATTGTTTCCCTACGTGCAGATAGATACATAAATGGACACATTTTTATATAAAAGCATTCAGTACTTATCTTTTACTGATAAATAAAGTCATATTTGGAAACTGTTTATTTATTGACGATGTATTGCAGCACATTTTCTTAAGATTTATAATTTTACATCGCTTACTATTTAAATGTTTATTTGAGCACAAATAAATGGGTGAGTGGTGAATTAAAGTGGTTGTAAATAATAAGATTTTGGTAAAAAAACATTTTTAATACAAGCTTTTTTGCTGACTGTACTTTTTGTTGACTTGTATTCTCACTCAAACTTTGCATACCAAATTTCAAGTCGATGCCATTAACCGTTGAAGAGATCCGTCCTGTGGAAACGAGCCTGGCCGACTACCAAAATGTTACTACCAGATTATTGTATTGTCACGCAATTTACATAAGAATACCAAATTTCAAGTCAATCCAACTACTGGTATTTGGTCGAATTTAACTTGCAAGATTTGATTACAGAGACAGACAGACAACGGGATAGGTGAAACTAAATAAAAGCTTGTAAAAAAGTGGCTTAGAGTTTGCCAATGATCGGTGAGAGTTTACTCAAAGTCGGTAAAAAAACTGATGCCAATGTACATACGAGTACACGATTGACGATCAGATATTTCTTCTATTCATTGTATAAATACAGAAATCTAGCTTAAAAATACTTCTTTTGTCACCAAAAAAAAAACAACAAAATTATTCGTTGACGATGCATTATTAATATAAAATTTGATTAAATCCGTAAGCAAATAGAACATGATATTTTATAATGATGTGTTATCACGGACAAATGTCGGGAGGTACAAACGTGCGCGCTCAAATAAATTGTGTTTGGTCTGATAAGGCTGATAAGCGTACGTTCATTGTTTTATTGCGGCTGTAAACCTCTCGACTGGTTTACAGTGATGAACTGGGTACAGCCGGGGGCGAAAGCGTTAAGTGTACGCATGGTGTACGCATGGGACATATCGAAATATCGGAAACTCAACAAAGGTAGTTAATCGCGGTCTGGGTTACCGTCATTATTCTTAACATCTTTCTACCGGAATTTAGAATTAACTAGAGTTTTTGCAGGTGGTAGGACCTTGTGCAAGGTCCGCCCGAATTGCTACCATCATCTTGCTCGCTAATCCTGCCGTGAAGCAGCAGTGCTTGCACTGTTGTGTTTAATCGGTGTGGAGAGTAAAACAGCCGGTGAAATTACTGGCACTTGAGGTATCCCATCTTAGGCCTCTAGGTTGGCAACGCATTTGCAGTCCCCCTGGTGTTGCAGGTGTCTATGGGCGGTGGTAATCTCTTACCATCAGGAGACCCACTTTTGCCATCCAGTCAAACAAAAAAAAAGTCTATTTAATATTGAGCCAAGCACTGCTAGCTCCAATATGCGTCGGATGCGGATGTTTATTGTGTCCATTTCTTAAGAAATCTGATGAAAAAAGTGTTGAGAATAAATAATGACGGCGGTTAAAACGCCCGAAAATTCATCCGTCTACACCCCATATTAAATATTTATAACCTTGAATTAATACAAGCTTTTATGCTGACTACACTTCTTATTGACTATACTTGCACTGTCATTAAACCTACATGATATTTATACCAAATTTCAAGTTATTTCAATCGCTAGATGTGAATCAAAATTAACTTGAAAGCTATGTCATTTAATATAATTTTAACGTTCGTAAGTCAGATTCATTCATAGTTTCATGCATGCATCCATTCAGGCACAGATTATTGTATTTAATTATGTATTTACTTATCTAAATGTGTAAAGTATGTTTATCCGTTGGCCTGTCCTCATAGAACAAAATTCGCTTGGCTTGAAATAAGAATAGGTAATTAATTAATGTCAGGTCCAAAAAAATATATAAAACTAACTAATTAAGTATAAGATTCGAAAAAAAAACTTTTAATATTCATAATTCCTTTAGTCAGTGTTTAATAAGTTTTTATAAACTAAAACGTCAAAAAATGCCATTAGTAAACATTGAAATTTAAATAGGATTTCGGATTCGCACTGTCATCGTTCATCCACCATTACCTCTCATATTTCGTTTTTTAGAATTACAACGGCAAAACCTACTAGACACTGGCAAAATTGTCCTCCAATGGACAGAGCCATATAAATAAAACAACAAATAGGATTTCTTTTGTCCATGATATCTTCTTCACAAAATTGTATAAATGTCATTACATGTCAACCAATGTGCGAAAATATTATCAAAAGCATCACTTCTGTCCGCGACTGTAGCCAACACCTGTCACAATTGTATCACCGCCATTATACGACGAGTCATAACCTTTATGGCGCCCATTATACCGTTTTATTGTAAAAACAAATATCTACTCGTAACACAATGGAAAATTGATTGTGTTTACGAAAATGTTGACGCCGACAAAATAGTAATTAACCAAGTTCCTTTACGCAATTTCATGAGATACTGAAATATTGTAAAGTACCTCAGTACATACAACAGTCAAATGTATATGGTCTACCACTCCAAAGTTGATTATCATTTGCATGCAATAAAACAATAATGTCAATAAAACGTGTCTATCACTCGAAAGACGTGTTCGGTCTTTCGTATATTTTTAATCACTTTATTTATTTCGCAACGTTTGTTCATTTCTTATTTCTAAACGTTATTTCTAAATTGTAACTGGCAAGATGCATATTTGGTTTCCGAACGAAGCAACGCTACAGTTCTGTCCACATTTTTAAATACAACTTCTAATGGCGGCACACATGTTCCTAGAAAATAATTCCTTTCTGGTTCTTTGACTGCTTTCATTTTGCCCGTATTTTTTAGCCGTAGGACTTCCACTGTTGGTTGGTTTAGAAACGGCCTGCTTTAATTTACGTTAGTAACATCTTAATTAGGGTCTCAGATTAAATGAAAAAAGTACTAAGCACAGAGAAGTAAAATGAGGAGCTGCCGTTAATTGTTATTTCTTGACCCTCTCCTTCTTCTTCGTTATTTTGGAGTGACCATCATTCCAAATCTCTTGGTTTGTGTCACGGCAAAAACGTTACCTACATTAGTTTTAGATACCGCATAACGTATATTATCGTTGTAAGTAAACCAATTGGCTTTTAAATATTAGCCACCCGCTATATTTGTGTACACTGTAGGTACTAGTGTATCATCTACTCGTAGTCTAATACTTGGCATTGGGACTAGCTGTCTCACGTAAAAGATAAAAGCACATGAATGGGAGCTATCGTCAAATCCCGAAGCTTATGTGGCATTACTAATATTAAGATAAAGTGAAACGAATGTAAATACTATTGCAATAAATAGTGCCACCGTAGCATTAATATAATCTTCATTAAGCAATTTATCTATATTCTGTAGTATATTACAATAAAGTTTGTTGAACTGTCGTGTTCAAACTAGACGATTGTATTTTCTTTCTGCAATCAGGGTCTCCCCAAATCTAGCGATGCGGAATCGGATTTACCGATCAATCCTATTTATATAATTTGAATCAGATAAAACCTACTCCGAGTCGATAGGTGTTGGGAGACCCTAAAAATCAAAAATTAATTACAACAATCTGAAGACAACTTATCCATATCATTTGACCGGAGGCGATTTTGTCTAACTAAAGCGAGAGCGAGAGCAATCGCATTCACCATGGCTTTCTGCCTTCTACGCCGTGTGACAGAACGAAGTGGTGAAAACTATTGTGATTCTGAGTGCGTTCGACATAATAAGGTTGCTAGTCTCTTTTATCCAGCCTTAATAGTATAAAAGCTGAATGAGAAAATCACTTACTGTATGTACTGTATCGTATACCTCGTTGCTCAGACGCATTCTATTAGACTTAAAATTCATAATATTTTTTAAATACTATTTCATTTCATCTTGATTAATTTTACAATTGCTTGTACTAGTTCAGAGCAGTTAGTACCTACCTACCGCACCTTGTTTTCTCCAATCTTAACAATCTTATCGCGATATAAAACGAAAAAATGCCAAAAAAGAAACTGAAACAAACGCTAGTGTACGTGTACTTAAAACTAAATGCAACATGACTCAAATGATTTATAATCACGAGCTCAGGACTGTTTTCACGTTGTAATAAATAAAAAGACGACCTTGCTCAAGAAAGAAAATAATGCGTGTTATTTTTGTCACTCAGCGATACACGTGCGATGAGAGTACTATATTGCAAAGAAAATACTGACTGATAAATGTGCTGAGATTATTTTCTTTGGCAATGTTCATTTTTTGAGCCACTTGTACTCTGGAGATGCATTTGGACCAAAATAACTCAAAAGAGCCGGACCACGAGCGTTTTATTCGCTTGCTCCCCCGTACATAACCAGCACTGGAAGGGGCCATATATTTTCTACTTCAAAGGGATTTCGGTAATTGGCCAATTCTACCGTCAATTTAAATTCCGAAAAATTAGGTACGACGACGAGCGTCCTTCTCGCGATACGATTGCGAGCGTTAAGCGCGAATCGAAAGAGCGAAGCCAGCGTCTCGGCAGCGGCCAGCGAAGCGCCAGGGCTGGTTATGTATACCTAAGACGAGGAACAAGAGGTTTGTTCATTTTTTCATGTCGGAACCCTTATTGCGCGAATTGAACTTGCATTTTGTCGGTTTTTTTTACTTTCGCATTGCTTTTTTTTCATGACATTCTGAAACCAAAACACGTCTATTTGATATTGAACATAACCTAAAAATGTAAAGTGGTAATTGAATAATTTTACTCTCCTATTGTATAGGAAGGTATAAAACTTTTCCCACTAAACGGTCAAACGCAAAATCAATCAAACTCGTTTAAACGATTTAAATTGTAGCCCGGTAATCCTCGTGTTGTCTTCTAGATCATTGTTTTAAATCCTTCATGAAATATGGACTAATTCATATCTTTTGTCTCGCTGTATCAACAACACTCATTTTGTTCTGCAGGAATAAGCATAACTAATTGTGGTCCATTAGTTGTCTAAGAAATATTGTGCCACTGTTTTGTCTAACACTAAATTATGTTTTTAATGTCGCTTTCTTACTCGTTCAATTGGAATATATTTATTCCTTAATTAATCGTGGCATACAAAACTTGCAAAATTAAGGGTTTTTTGTAAAGAAAATTAATTTGTAGTGTAACTTAACTTACAATGCTTATTTTCGTATAATTGTCATTGCATATTTGAAAATAAAAGCTTTTTTTATGTTTTGTAAAGTGAAAAGGTCGAGTAGCGAAGATTGAGCTTCAGATTTGCCATATATTACCTACTGATACATATTTTATATCCAATTATCATAAATAAGCTTTGCCCGCGAATTCATCTGCCAAGAATTTGTTTATGGCTATCCCGCGAAAACTATGCATTTTTTTCCGGGATAAACGAGATGTCATGTCATTCGTCATTGATAACAAATATGGCAGAAGCTTGTATTATATTAATTGAAAGATGTTTCATCCGAAGAAATCTATATCTAACTCACACTTGTTTCGCCCAGGAGATTGCTCAACGAAAATGTTCACTTAACGCTACTGTGCACTATGCACGTAGAAAATAACACAAGCTTTTGCCCGTGGCTACGCCGGCGTGGAATTCGGTTATCGCGCGCTGTTTCCTCGGAAACAGTGCATTTTTCCGGAATAAAAAGTAGCCTATGTCACTCTCTGGCCCATAAACTATCTCTATGCCAAAAATCACGTCGATCCGTTGCTCCGTTTCGACGTGAAAGACGGACAAACATACAAACACATAAACACACACACTTTCGCATTTATAATATTAGTATGGATTGAAGCGAAAACAATGTCAATAGTGTCAACCCTACTAAGCTCTCCTGTCATACAACTGGAGTTAGCATGGTAATAATTATTTTAAGACTTTATCGTTCCGCGGATATTATTATTACATATGTACCCAAACATTCTGCATAGTTTACTCTCAATTTAACTGAAACAAGATTTGCATATCGATGAAAAATTTGATACTACAATTTTCAAATATTGTAAGTGGGCTCTTTACAAGGGACCATTTTAACACCCTTACCGCTTTAGGGGTATTTTTGTGTAATGTAGTGTAGTGACTATACTAATCTTATTTTTTTTGGTTTTCATCATGCACACTGTGTACCACTCAACGTTTACCAAATTCCACCCCGACAGATGCCCAACTTCCTTATCAAGCAAGAGTTAAACAAATCCAGTGTTAAGCTGCGCGAGTGGACCACCACATGCGTCTGTGCAGTGTCTATGATAACGGTCGAGTGCCAGCATCCGCTACCTGGCCCTGAGGTGGCCAGGAAGTGACGTCATAATGAGCTTTGTTTTGTTTTATAACTGAAGTGTAATCAATCTGGACTATTCTAGGATTCAACCATTTGGTCAACTAACGTTTGATCAAAATGTCACAATACAATACAATACAAATATTCTTTATTGCACACCACAAATCAGTACAAAATGTTTACATCGACACAAAATTTTTAGGATAGACAATAGGCGGTCTTGACACTTAAAAGCGATCTCTTCCAGTTCCTCTCTTCACGTTTGATAAACGTTACATTTGTCAACACTATAAGCGGCAAGAGATCCCTTATCCCTTACCTATTGTAGGGATAACTTCGCCTTTGTACTTCTCTCTATGTATAGTGTATTTTTGTTTGCAATATTTTGTGCAATAGAGTTTACATACATACACACATGCATAAGTACTATATAGTCACTACTTTTAAAAAAGCTTGTACATCAAAATAGATACTTTTTCTGAGTTTTAGAATTTACAAACGTTAACTATTACAATTTTATTGAGGTCTTATTGTCTAACGCACAATTGGAATCACATCATTTTGACCACTTCTTTCTACCATACAGGGTAGGACGAGAATAGAAAGAGATGGTGAATGCAATCGCGAGCGCCTGGGTGTTTAAGCCGAGTTTAGACTTGCAAGAAAAATCGTGCAAGTGGCATTTCATATTTCATTGCGGCGCTCGATTGACCACTACAAACTCGTTGGTTTTACGGCCTCGTAATGTAATGTAATGTAATGTAATGCCACTTGCACGATTTTTCTTGGAAGTCAAAACTCGTCGCGATTGCATTCACCATCTCTTTCTATTCTCGTCCTACCCTGTATGGTAGAAAGAATTGGTCTCGACTCGGCTTTAGACGATACGGCCACAGGTGTTATTTCTCTAGCTTAATCGAATGCAATGCTGTTGCATGTCTCTATTCTCGAAGTACTTCATTTACCCATTCAAATTATATTTGTCGCAACTACATCGAATGCAACCTATCCATCCCAGCCTGTATACGTCCCACTGCTGGGCACAGGCCTCCTCTCAGAACAAGAGAGGCTCCTAACCCTAGGAACTAGAGAACCCTAGGAACATATCTTTTAACCGAACTATGTTCCGATATTTTTTTATGTATGTTCGCCGATTACTCAGTCAATTGTGGACCGATTTTCAAAATTATTTTTTTAATCGAAAGGGTATTCTTCTGAGGTGGTCTCATTGTCACCAAGTCAAGATCTGATGATGGGATCCTAGGGAATCGAGCAAACCTCAAATTTTATAGGCACACTATGCGAAGCATTAAGAAAAAAAAAAAAAAAAATATATCATGTGGGACACTTGACACCAAGAGATGAGTATTACATTCAGAAAGTATCATTTGGTAACCTGGACTGATGAAGAAGACCGTGATGACCATGGAATCATCAAAGCTAAGTAATGCTCGCTCGTCTATAAACGATCATGATTAATACGAGGGTCATGCCAAAATAAATTAGATACTCCATGCTCGTTTGATTGATCCTGGCCAGTTATACACCACCGTGAAGGCTGATTAAATAGCTATAAATTTAAAAATGGAATACTCTGGAAATCTGCGTAATATTTTTTTAATATTATTTTCTGATTGATTCTGGCGGGAATTTGCGGTTACATGGAACTTAGTCGACGTGATTTCGAGTTATGATTTATTATGACTTTAAAAAGGTTTAAAGCCCCAAGAATGTTTTGAACTTTTAGCCACGACTTTTGGTGAGTCTGCTTGTTCTCGTGCAACTGTCTTTAATTGGAATTTAAAAGTTTGAAGATGAGTCACTGCTGGCTCGTGCTGAGGCACCGACTTCGAGCTAGTACGTACCTAGAAAAATATTTTTAAGATTTTATGGAGTCTATTATTTTTTATTATGAGAGGGAGGCAAACGAGCAAGCGTGTCATCTGATGGGAAACGATCACCACTGCCCATGAGTACCAACTACTCAAGGAGTCATTGGTCCGTTACCGGAAATTATAATCTTACAAAACAAACCATACGGTAAACCAACTCCTAAAGATCTTACCACGACTATCGCAAATGTGGCAAGTAATCAAGCCAAGCTAGTTCTGGTAAATGTACTATCAAAGGTTATGCAACCCGTACTGAAGTACATGTATACGTGATAATGTTGAATTACAGGTGTAGCTGAACATAATCATATCAGTTACGGTGTTATCTTTGGTCTTATCTTGGGAAGAAATTAAATAAAATGAACATACACGAACGGCTAAGCTGCGTGAAATGAACGCTCCAAAAATAGAGTTAAGTGTTGACGCATTGAAGAAGTTACTGTTAAAGAGATTGTTTAATTTAGCTTTTTAAGTATTCATTTAATGATCTATAAACAATTACAATAGATGAGCAACCAAAATAACGAAACGAACCAAAATAATAAAGTAATCGTTATAGTTCGTTATAGTTCTTGGCCCTCCGCAAAGTAATTTCTGATGCAATACGTAAAGTATTAATTTAGCTGAAAAATTTGGATTCTTACCTCTCGATTGGAGCAGATTGAGGAATTGCTGTTGTCGCTTATGTTATGCTTATGGTTGTTTAATATGGTTATGTATGATACTCAGATTTATGAACTAATGTTTTTACTGCGCATAATACATAATATATCGAGTACCTACTTAATATTAAAATGTAGTATTTTATTATGAGCCACGCAGAATATCAACAAAATATATCTAGTATTAGATACTAAACAAGTTTTACCATAGGGGTGGGTATCTATTTCAGAGAAAATATGTTTATTGGAAACGCGTATGATATTCTTTATTAAACCATTTGATTGATCACTGTTGTAATATTTGTTAATAAACCATTATCTAATCTAATTTAACGTACAGGTCGGGTTGGGCGTCGTCCGGGACCCAATATCTTCGGCCAATCGCTTCCCTATTCATGAATTATCACTCAAATTAATGGCCTGTAAGTTATAAATGGCCGAGGGATTAGGGCCGATCCGTTTTATTCCTATTTTACCTACCGTGAAGGTTCATTGAAAACCTACACAAATTCACGGGAGCATCCGCTAATTTTCCCCTCATCTATCTCCGTTTAGCTCGTGGGGTTTGAATAGTGCTGTTTCACTCCGACGGACCCTTTTCTCGCGCTCGATTCATCATCGTTTCGCGGTTTGCTGCCTTCCCATTCACGTTCGCCTCCTGTAGGAGGCTCGGGGAAACTCCGTATTGCGCTGTACCTACCGACCTGATTAGATTTATAGCTGTAATAATGTATACATAGGCTTATAAGTGTATCTGCCTACCAGCTTTGAATTTTAAAGTCTGGATTGAATTTGGAATGTGATAACAGTGCCACTAACTTATCTGACTCGGTGACGGCGTGGCTATTGGTTCATTTAGTTAAGAGTTACTTAAACATACGTGTTGTACCTTTAGCCCATCCCACCTTTGACCACCTTTGACCATATCAGCGGGAACTTAACCATCATCGGCCAAAATAAGTTAATTGTACTTACTGTACCGTAGAGTAGACTGTACCTGATAGTGAGAAGTGCGCCAAAAAGGGCAGATATCAAATCAAGGCCAATTTTTTTTAGCTGACATATTTTGTATGTGAAATGCTATCTACAGATTATCTTGAAAAACTTCTCGTTTTACAGTCCGCCGTGATCATGTCGTATATAATTTAGGGTTAGATTTTTTATTCCTCTTTTATTTGTTTACCCACTTTATAATTCTTTCGCGAAATTATCAATGCTCCTTAATTAATAAGTTCAACTGTTAGCAGCTTTTTCTGGATAATCTTTTACTTAACACAATTCATTATCAGATAAGAAAAAAATCAATATCGTGGCTGTCGTACCGTAATTTCATTTAAACCCTTAACACGTGTTACGAAGATACTTCATATCGGCAAAAGTAAATAGCATTCAGTTGAAGTCCGTAGACATCCTCAATTAGTATTCCAAATAGCCCCGACATCGTACACGTATGTACATAAATGTAAAGAGTGGACCGCTCCCGAGGCACGAACGGGGCATAACTTTTGCGCGAGCGTTGCTCGCAACCAATCTGAGACTTAAAACCGTCAGCAGTAGGTCCCATACTAGTCCGCTACACCGCCGAGACTTGGCCCAGGACGCGGTTTCTATTTCACCCAAGCAATAACAGTCTTACCGCGCTCGTAGGTAGGTTCAAAATGATGAAGTCGCGACCATCGAGCGTGGAGTGCGGGACTTTGAGGCTTATGGTAATTGTAATAAAGCGGAGTGCAGCAGTTATGGGACGTGAGAGGTTCTAGACCAAATCCCGAGTAAGCTGTAACTTCCTTTTGGATTTTCGGAAGCCATTTATCAGTCTGATGTGGGCGTCTGGAAATTTTTCATGTTTCGTTATTGTAGCGGTGCGACATGACACGTACGAGAAATGCTGCTGTTTATTGGGCACGTTCGGTCTCAAGGTCGCCGCTATCTATTGCGAGTTGGCGGATCTGGGGACGTTTATGGTCTTACAGCGAGTGGAGTGTTGGCACTTTGTAGACCATTCGATTCTTATGTACTTTTGATTAAACATTTAGTTTTAACCGACTTAAAAATAGGAGGAGGTTATCAATTCGGTTGTATTTTTTTTGCTATTTCATTACTTCTTGTAAGAGCATCTTCTTAAGTATAAAAGCTGTTTAACTCTTGATTTGTACTGTATCGCGTAAATTCGTTTGTGCCGCGGGAACTGTAGGTACGTTTCCGTTGTCTTAAATATTGTTAAGTACTTACTCATTTTTTAAGCCACTTTTCTATTAAGGATTTAGTTTCAAAATATCAAGCTTTTCAGAATCAAGTTCTAACTGTACTACTAAACCATACTCACCAATAATACTCTCGTGGTTAATCTAATCAAAGAAATCACCGCAATACCCAGTGTTCTTTATTAAACTGATAATCTCAAGAGTACTATACTATCCCAGAATGCGATTTTTATAAGTACTCCACCGCTGTGAATTCAATTTACAACAACCCCTGTAACCCGTAAGCATAAAAACAACACTAAATGGCAACTAATACCTAGATAAATTAGTATTTACAGGCCGCGGGGCAGGCTAGTGGTCCCCAGACGCAAATCATGAGATAAATCAAGAGCAACCCTTCCGCCACAAGCAAATTACCGACCACCTGAGACTTGTAAAAACTCGGTGTTACTAGTGCGGAGTGGGCTGAATTAGTGGGGTTAGCGCGGAGTTTCATTCGTGGAGTCAGTGTTTTGTTTCTTATACACAACTGAACAGTAGGTAATTGAAAATTAATACATGTAAAACGACAAAAAAAAACGAAAAAAAAAATGGTGGCTTGAGTTATTTATTATTTTTATGTAGATATTTATTTCGCTGAAATTTGGTTAACATGCACTAGCACCAATGTTTGATACAACCAAGAGGGCATAAATTTCTAATACGACTCTATTTTTAGGGCCGGTAGGACGTATCAAAAACAAAATACAAAAGGTAATGGTGAGGGGGTTTCGGTCAAACTTGGCAAATCTGTGACTGGTCTCAATCATGATCCTTGATTAAACACCCACTTATATCAACCAAAAACTTATACACAAGGCCAACAACAACCCTTCTACGGCCCTTACAAAACTTGCAACCACCATCGTATTAAAATTGTCATAAGAAAATGAAATAGGGGTCGACATGGCAAAAAGACCATCAGGCAATCACGGCGGCCATATGGGCACAAATTACTTTCCTGCGATGACAACTCGATGGGGACGAGCATTGTTTATTGTAATGATTTCAACGAAATCTGTGGCGAATGAAGGGATTGAAGGGATCGTTTGAATTACGCGCTTTTTGTCGAAATATTCTTATTACTATTCGTGTTAAATACTTGTGATCAAAGAAGTTGACATTGTAAGTGTGTTTTAAAACAAATATACGCAGGTAGTACATCAGATAATAAACAGCGTTCCCGAAGAAATTTGTTTGGGCTGAATCCTAGCACTACATATTCCATATCAGTCTTTTATATTTATTCAATGTCTAGCCAACCTACAATGTCGACAGATTGTACAGAATTACTACAATTCGAACATATGATCTCGCTTCCCGCATTAGGGTGCCCGAAACGACGCCATTCCGTTCGTTTTCTATTTGCATAAATATTAGTGGGAGCTATCACGTTATAAATATATTACTGTGGTACAGATTTTATGGTGATTACAGAATTATAGTCGACTTTGTGGGTGCTCCCCTACGGGAGCTGTGTAATGGATGCGATGATGTCACGGGGTCTCGTAATGATGTAAGAAGTCTTGATGTTCTTTATTTATTTATTTATTTTTAATATAGGTAGGTTAACATATTTATACCTTGTACCTTAGAAAACTTTACAGAAGCTACAACTACTTCATAATAATAAATGAGGTCGATACAACTGGTGATCAAAGGCTTAATATCACCATTCAACGAGGACATGTAGTGGTCCTCTCAGACACCATATCATGGCGATTTTATTCATATATGTATTAAGTCGACTTGTAAGCAATTCGTTAAAACTTAATCTACGTTAGTTTTATTAAAAGTTTATTTGGAGTTGTCTTACTTCTTCATTCAGATATAATTATCATTTCTTTGGTAAATATTGTTGGTGTAATTGCTCCCAGAATTCTAACTCTTCCTTATCTGGAAACTCTGCGACGGTAAGTTCGTTCCCGATTATTAAAAACTTCTGACGTTCCAAATCGAATGTGGGCCACTCCACGCCTAGACTACCGTCAGTTGTTGGATTACTAAAAAAAAAAAACATTTTGAGCAATGGCTTTTAAGCTTAATGTGGCAAAAACTCATGGTAAATCTGAATAACTCAACACAAATTTAAGTATAGTCTTAAAAAAATTGATAATTTTACTTTTTCTTAGTGACCAAAAGTAAGGTACTTAATTTAAAGTACTCGTATATAAGCAAACTAGGTAGGCAATCAAAATTAAGGGTGGTGTTATTTACACAAAACTAGATACATACCCAAACTTGGCGAAGTCAGTCCACAACTTTGTTACATTTTTAATCATTTTGTAGCTGTCAGCATTTATGTTCACAGGCACGTCTTCATCGTTAAATAAGTACACCAAGTCGTCACAGTGACAAACACATTTCCCTTTTGTGTAAGGCCTTGCTTTAAAGTGATCTGTGTATTTGTTTCTTTCTGTGTCAATATCAAATTGATACAAAAACAATCTATTAGTGTTCGTCTTAGCCAAGATTTTTGCGTATTGCAAAACATCATACTGCAATATCTGCATTGTTATATATTTGATGAATGGGTCAACAGTTTCAATTGACACTTTTTTATTTCCGAAATAATGTTCCTTGACTTTTTTACCAATAGCCATCTGATCTTTCACTGAACATTGCAGCAATAACTCTATCGGCACAAAACATTGCAAGTATTTATTATATTTGTCGAAAATACCTTCTTTCTTCAAAAAGTTGAATTGAATGGCGCCTTCATGTGTAGTGTATCCAATCATGACTTCAACTCCCTCATGGATTCCGTTACGCAATTTTTCGTAAACGTCACCGTAAAAGTATCTCTCATTGTCACCAAACTTTTTCTCATCAGTGACACATAGAATTAAATTTATACGTATTCCAAGTTCTTCCTCAACTGTTATGGGTGCAGTAATTCCTACTAATTTATCAATTGGTTGAGATTTGAAAAATTCATATAGCTCTTTATCATCAGTGGTGTCTTCGCCGAGTGATCGAGCAATCGCTTCTGCTCTCAGGCGTGGTTCAAAGCACCGAGACCATTGGCTCAAATTCTGACCACTCTGTATTATAGCCCGTTTAAATAACCCTTTCGTCATGGGCGACACCAGGTGGTAAGCAACAGACGCCCCACCGGCACTTTCTCCAAATATAGTCACGTTGTTAGCATCGCCACCGAAATGCTCTATGTTTTTTTGTACCCATCTAAGAGCAGCCACTTGATCTTTCATACCAGCATTCCCTGGAACGTCTTCTGTATCCAGACACAGAAACCCAAGAACTTCCACCCTGTAATTTATAGTTACTAGTACTACGTTCTGGTTGACGAGAAAATCTGGACCGTAGGTGTGGCTGTTGCCACTGCCACTTAGGAAGCCACCTCCATGTATCCAGAACATGACGGGCAGGGGTTTTTTGGGTTCCAGTGATGGCGTATACACATTTAGATATAGACAGTCTTCACTCCCGGTTTCGACGGTGCCAAAAAAAATATCACGCTGGCAGCAAATCGGCCCGTGAGCAGTGGCGCTGCGGATCCCATCCCAAGGTTTGACTGGTTGAGGTGCCTTTAACGAAAATCATGAGAATGTTCATCTAGAGACACTAGAATCGTTCCAGAAAGATAAATACTTATACAATTACTAGATACTTTTCATTTTGCTGACGTAAGAGTAAATATTCGAGCGTTTAGACCGGTTTTTTTTGCAGGTCACCTGATGGTAAGTGATCACCGCCGTCCATGGACACCTACAGCATTATTAGGACTGCGGGTTCGTTGCCGGCCTCTACGGAGGAGAGGGGGCTAAAGGGAGGTAGGGGGGGTGGGTAAAAGGCGGGAGGATAGTTGGGCCTCCGGATCTCCCACTCACCGCACGAAACACAGTATCAGAACTACTATTGGTATTGGTGACCGGTTGGTTAAACGTCATTACCATCTCACGTGTAGTAGGTACAGCAGAAAGACAAGTCGTCGCAAGAATTTTGATTCACGTTAGTTTAAGCATTGGTCTTTAGTTTTCATACAAATCGTCACTACTTTGAAAAAAGCTGGTATCTCAAAATCGATGATCTTTCCGAGTGAACTTAATGAACATTGTTTTAAGGGTCAAATTTGCTGACGTATTGATTTGAGATACGAGATTTTTTCAAAGTAGCGATGAAATGTAACTCTGAGCATCATCTTTTTTAATAATAGTTGCCGAAACGGTAATGGCGAGAAAACGCTGAATATTTACCCGAGAACGCAAAGTGCATATGCATTTAAGTAATTTAGTAAAGATAGAGTTAAAAAATGTGTACTAACCTTGAACCTCAACTCCCCGACGGGAGGAGCAGCATAAGGCACTCCCTTAAAACTGTAGTACTTCCCTCCAATCACATTATCAAGGATTTCTCCCTCCAGAACACCATCACTTATTCTGACTTTGGCCATATCAACCGTTCACTCACAACTAGCTATTTAAAATGATTTATCAACATTCTTGAGTCAATTATAATAGCGATAATAATCTTATCTACTGAGTCGTTGCTTTAAAAACCACTTTATGTCTTTGCAAGTACTGCTTAAATTCAAACGTCAAGCGTTCGTGGTAACAAATACATATGTGTAAGTAAAGGTAAACTAACTTCGTTACATAAACAACTTCAAATAAATTATTTTCATTATTGTTTTTGCATTTTAATTTAAAAAAACCGGCTAAGAGCGTGTCGGACACGCCCGAAATAGGGTTCCGTAGCTATTACGAAAAAATAAGTAATATGTTTCTAAGGATTTCGTATTTTGTACGGAATATTCCAAGTTTATACACAAGCCTTGCTAAGCTTACCTTGGGACTAGGTAATTGGTGTGAATTGTCTTGTGATATTTATTTATTTATATAACAGCTTTTCATTTCGACTCCAAGAAAAGTAAAAAAATATAAAAAATATGAAACAAAAAAGTAACTTTCATTTTATTTACAAAATTTTTGTTTTCCCTAAGACTGACTTATGCTTGAAATATTTGTCACATGTTAGTACGGAACCCAACACTGCTGTTGACCAATACGCTATGTGCCATCTTTTATGCGGCTGCATCTGCTGATAACCGGCTGGCCTCTCGTCTCAATGTTAATTACTAACGTGCAAAAACAAACTAAATTGAGCGATTGTACTTGTTTTTGCAAGTTTGTTTACACATTGTCTTGCACGACGGAAAAACGTCATAACGATTAAAAACCTTTTGTTACTAATTTAGTACAATCGAGTTCATACATGGCTCTATTGTTAATGGCGTAGGAGCGTGTTCAGATATTTTTGATTGAATTTTTGCTCACACACAGGTATAAGAACTCAACTGTACACTGCCCTCTTCAGGGAAAAGGCGGTATCTCTAAGAAACACTTTTGAGGGCCTTTATACCATTGTGTTACTTAAGATGTTATAAAATAACTTAATTAAGTGTTTTTTGTAATGCCGTATTTGTTCCTTATCCTTACTTAGCCGTATCGTGTCTTTTATAAATATTCTTATATAATGCACAAAATAAAAATAAACTAAATTGAAACTAAAGTAAAAACTAAATTAAATTTAGAAATGGGCGACGTGGCATTGCGCACAAAATGCTAGCAGCGTTTCCTTGTTGGATAACTATGCAATAGAGAGATAGCTGCCGGCCCTTTGGTCTCGAATTAGATAATTATTTTTCTAAATGTTTATCGAATAAAGTATATCAATGATAACGTTCTTTGTGGGCTAGAAACCTAGACATAAAGCGAATGTTCCAGTGTTCGACATGCTAATGCCCAATAGATGACACCATACTATCACCTCTATTGCTAATAACATACCTATGAAAATTAGCAACTACCTTCAGTAACAAATATAACACAAGGAGTGTAAGAGAGAAAAGCTCGTACAGCCAAAAATGAAAAACTATTATGGTAAAAGATTAGCTTATTAAGACAAAGTCCTAAACTAAGTAAATCTATGTTAAAGATCAGACTCAAAGAATATCTTCTAGGCTTGCCTTGAATGTATACCTTCTATGTAAATACCTGCCATTGCGAATCTGTTAAGTACCTACCTACCTAGTTTATATTATAGGATAAGTTTGATAGGATTTCGAGTAAATACTTTCCCTCTAGGTGGCGTTTCAAATTTCAATCCTGAATATTCCGCAGTTCCTATCTCGCTAACATTAGGATTACGCTACACGTGAGCGTATAAAATGATGACGCGTAAAATATGACGCCGCGACAATAGCACATGACGTCGCTTTATGAAGCCCCCGCCCCGTAATTATATAAGACTTCACATCACACATCACCATCTCGGCCTATATAAGATGTTAATTAAATATCTACAAACCTGAAAGTAGTTTAGATTCAAGTTTAGAATCGATTACACTACATTCTAAATAATTAATTGAATCAGGCGTTACTTTGCGGAGGTCCATATCAATGAACTAAAAGAGTTTAAGGTCGGTTTTTAGGGTCGCGGTGAGCAAAGAAATTCTTTTAGTTCACTACATTTTAAAGCAGGTTGAGGTTTCTTTTCAATCCTTTACTTTTCACTGGGCCCCTAATTGCGCTCTGTCTAAAATTTGCGAATACAGCATACGCCAATCAAATGTTTTAACGAGATTGCTTACTATTTAGGTAATTTTAATTTAATAATACTGGCCGTTTTTGTGGAGTTTATTTTTTTTCTAAAAACGGAGAAGCGCAAATGACAAGTACAAAAAAAACCGGCCAAGAGCGTGTCGGACACGCCCAAAATAGGTAAAATTAAGTAAAATTAAGTAATATTTTTCTAAGGATTTCGTATTTTATACGGAATCTTCCAAGTTTAGGTATATTTTATACCTTAGGCTTAAACTTTCGTTATTTTCACTCATAATCAAAAAAATACCACAAACAGGACTTATCACGCTAAAACACACGAGTAATATTTACCTCGACGCTTCGACCACATTACAGTGGCCACGTTCGTCACGAGTAGACGGGTAGAGGAGAGTGGAGTAGTCGAAACATCGAGTTAAATATTACTCGTTTGTTTTAGCATGATAAGTCCTGTTTGTGGTATTTAGACGTACCTTTTTAGTCCGCGAACACGCCCCCTTTTAGTTTCCAAGTAACCAAACTAAACCTGGATAATACTTATTCTGGGATAGAGATGACCGAACCTCTAATATCGACTTATTTTTTGTGAAACCAACGTCAGTTACCCTAAATAATAAATTACAGATACAATGACAATATTTTGTGAACTCAAACCGATATTAGTGGCCCACTATTGTGTTTATGTTACAACTGTTCCATTATTTTGATGTTTGCCCATCTCTGGCCATTATGTTGTTATTTGTTCTTGGGGTGACTACGTACAGACAGACAATTTGTCATAAAATAAAGAGATTTATGGACGTGGGTACAATGCGCTCTTTAACAGCCGTTATCTGTTTTTATAGCGACATATCAAATGAAATAAAAGCGAACACAATGTTATATAAGAAACCATAAAATTATGCAACATGATAAATCAACATCAACCAGATTTGAGTTATGTTTTAATCAGATCATCTCTTTAATTATGTTATCTTAATATTTAAAAAAATATTACGGACTTATTTGCCGAAAGAACCAAATAAAAATGGTTGTTTCTATGAAGAGATATAAGTAAAATCATCTGGTATGAAATTTGCAACTTTAGACAAATTTCCGAGAAGACGACGAGACTGCGGAAGTTAGGAACTGTTTTGGAAAAATAACCCTTTCGATGTCTCGGTTCCTGGCTGACCATCCAACGACAGATGCGGCAGTGCAAGGGTTACATCTGTCACACTATCAATCACACACGATAAACATTGTTTGTCTGCCAATACTCCCGATTTCACGCTGTGTTCCGTCATTACTTGACTTTGCTTCGAACAGGGAACTATCAATTTCAATTAATTGTTTGTGTTGTCACCTATTAGAGGTAGATGTCGCTACAAGTCAGTAAATCATTCATCAATCCTGTCACTGGAAAGTTTATTTTTGTTTGCGATTTATTTAAACATGATTTAAACACAGACTTTGACATTCATTATTAAAATACGATACAGACACAACCATCTCATACAATCTTTTTATCAAACTTAACCAGTGAACAGTCTTTTAAACAGATTTATACCTGTCATAACTGAAGTCTGTCTAAGTTAGGTCGTTCGTTTAGGACAGATTCCGCTGTTCATTTTCTCTTTAAAATAGTATTTACCTACCTTTAACGGATAATTCTTGTAAATATGTATATTTATTTACCGGGGATCTCGATGCAATTTGCTATGTGGGGTTTTTATGGGGCAGGCAAATAATGGATCTAACTTGGTATTTCTGAGAAAACGCGTGTTAAGTTAATGATTCTTTCGAACTAATCTGATGCTGAAGCCAGAAGGTAGGAAACGGAACTCTGTTATAAAACAACGTAACTAAGTCATGTTTGGGCTTAATGGAATCGTTGTGAGATGTACTTTGGCTACGAATCACTAAAAAGTGAGAAATAAAAAAAATTTTAACAAAAAAGTAAAACCGACTTCAAAAAAATTAAAAATAACAAAAAATGGAACAGACTACAAAACCCTTGAAAATATTTTTGTAGACCTAGTAGCACGTCCCAGCACGAGGGATTGAAACCCATGGTATGTAGGTGAGGTAGACGACTATTGTTTCACTCCTGCTGGCTCGTGCTGAGCCACCGACTTCGAGCTAGTAGGTACCTAGAAAAATATTTTCAAGGGTTTTGTAGTCGGTTCCATTTTTTGTTATTTTTTTATTTTTTTTGGAGTCGGTTTTACTTTTTTGTTAAAAAATTTCTTTTCGAGTATAAGCCCGATTGGAACTCGTTCGCCAAGGTATTACAATCAAGTACCCAATGAGGCACAATAAATAGCTAAATATAAGCAAACAAAACCAGCATAGTCTAAGTTCTTACGCAAAAGGTGTCAAAAACTTTACACGTATAACCAAATTTTACGCACGAAATAACGGTGCGCACATTCCAGCCGCACACCCACTTCAAAACCAAAAAAAGCACCGATTAACATGTGCATAGGCTATTAAACTTTGTCATCGGCAATTAGTGAAGTCGAAACTAAATAATTTAGTCGCGGCGGCTCGGTAGACATGTGACACCCATTCCGAACGCCTGTTAACAAATTAAACCGATTCGTTCTGTTATTCTAATAGGGAGGTATGGGAAGTGTTTGTGTCGAGCATATTTTGACAAAATTTATTGCTACCACGCCTCCTCGACGGCTTTTTTGGAGACTGGCATCTGTCGCGCGGCGTGGTCACGCCCAACGTTCTGAATTTTGAAAATGTTGACGGTTTTAGATGAGGCAAAAAGTTGATGCATAGACAAAAAGGTCGCATTGAAGTGTCACAAAATCATCGTGGGATTTCCTTATAAACCCAGTTTATATCTACAAGAAAAATCGTACAAGTTACAATAGTACATTGCGAGGCCGTAGGTACAGCGAACGAGTTTAAGTGGTCAATCGAACGGCTAAATCTCTCTAAATTGTTTTTTTCTTTCAAATGTAATACAACTTACACAATTTTCCTTATTGGTCTAAACTGGGCTTTAAACAAGATTCATTTCGCCACCATTTCACTCTTAGTATGCTAACGTCCAAATCAGCTCAGTTAGCTAAAGAATTTTGTTCTTTATGATTCTTTTGTAAATCTACAATGTTATCGTTTTATTATGTCTGAATGTAGCTTTATTTTTGGAAATCAATAATCAAATCTCTCAAATTCGCTCTTGTTCCATTAGATATTATTGCACTTTCATTACTCTTATATTTGTGTATCTATAATCATTAGCCGTTTTGCTACTTTTATAAAAAGTAAAAGTAACAAAAAAACTACACAAAAAATAATAAATTGCACCGAGATCAGAAGCGACAGCATCGTACCTCATGTTAGCATAAAATGACAGAGGGGTACAATTTTTTTGTCATAAAAAGTACTTTGTAGTATCGCCGAGCGGGCCAGACGGTGTGGCACCAATTTTTTGTCACAATTTCTAGACGGCGACCATTTATTATCGTCAGATAATAGTATAATATTGAATTAACAGTGAGTTGCACTATGCAATACGTAGATACTTTAATGGAGTATTAATTAGTAGCTTGAAATAGCGTTAGCGACTTTCATAACTGTCATATATAAATTTTAATTCTAGGATAAAGTAAAATTCCCACGCAAAATCTCAACAAATACATCCTAGTCTTCTTTAAAATTGCATAAAAAAACACCCGTGCCCAGTTTCAGGGAGCTTTTACGCAAAATTTCATCTTTCGGGGTCCAAGGATCAGTGAGTTATTCACTTAGAACTTAGAGTTATTTTTATTCGGACAAAACAAACAGAGGTGGCATCACGATATTTGCCACACAAAACTTATCAATGAGTAGTAGTCCCTTAACGTAGGTAATCTCAAATTAAATGAGATTACCATCGCGTCCGGGTATAAAAAGTTATCAATTCAATCTACGTTTACTGAAAGACCAGAAAATAAACGTTCTTGATTTATCTTAAACTCCGCGTACTTTTATAACAAAAATAATAACAAAGTTGCAAGGGAAGTTTGCGAAACGCCAAGTTTGCGATTACACAGCTCGCGTTATCGACCATTTGCGACGGAAGGATTACAACTCGCGACCGCGGTGCCGAGTCGCGTTGCTCGTTTTGACCAATCACGATCAAGAGTATCCTTTTCATTTATTGCGGTTGTAACAAATCGTTGGTATTATGTTCAAATTGTTCTATTTTCAGGTTCGTCAAGTTTCAACATGTGTTCGTTCGTCAGTCCGTATGTGTGTCTGTCTATCCGTCACTGCGGCTTTAGCTCCTCATCCATACTAATAGGTATTATAAATGCGAAAGTAACTCTGCCAGTTTCTTCGTATACTATAGGTAGTGTTATAATAATATTACGCTTAAAAAACTCATAAAAAAACTGCACAAACCTGCGAAGCAATTCAATGGTGTGTGTGAAGTTCCCAATCAGCACTGGGCCCGCTGGAACTATACGGCCCAATCCCTCTCTTTCTGAGAAGAGGGCGGTGCCCAGCAGTGAAACGTATATAGAGTGGGATGATGATGACGAAATGTTAAATAATTAATGGGAATAAATGATCTTTAAACTCAAAGTTCGAGTGCAATTAAGATTCTTTACGACTTTCAAAGGAATATCGTTTCCGTTGCCCTTTACTAAATATGTCTAGCTCTAACGGGCACGTAATATGTTTAACTATAACCACATAACAATACATAAAAGACACATGCAAGCCAGATATCTCCTGTTGAGAGACTGGACAAATATTTGTAACTCGGGCCGTCACTCGAGATTACCACTATCTCGATGTTAACCTGGCTACACGAAGTTTCCTTCCTTACCCTTAAACTAGACTAGTATTATCCATTTGATATGAAATACGAGTATATAGTATTAAGGCTTAGATGTTTTGTTGTGGCGTATCTAAGGTCGCTCGTGAGCTACGGAACGAGCTATGGTCGGAGTTTCTCTGAAGAATAAAATCCACTACGAGAGCATCCGGCATAGAACTAAGGTCATCGACATATCTCAGAGAATTAGCAAGTTGAAGTGGCAGTGGGCAGCCCATATCTGCTGAAGAACCGACAACCGGTGGAGTAAACGAGTTCTTGAGTGGAGACCGCGTCTCGGCAAACATAGTGTAGGGCGCCCTCCGGCCAGGTGGAGTGACGATCTGCGAAAGGCTGCTGGTAGAAGCTGGATGCGTCTAGCCGAGGACAGGGCGCAATGGCGCTCATTGGAGGAGGCCTAAGTCCAACAGTGAACTACTATAGGCTGCTTATGATGATGATGATGATGTCGAAGGACTGCTGCATACACGCACACCGGATATTAAACTAGCTATTGCCCGCAACTTCGTCTGCAAAAAAAAACCGTAGGAATTCCCAACAAAATATATCGTAGTCTTCATTGGCGTTGCACTCAAACACAGTACCAAATTTCATTACTCTAATCTCCTCCTGTTTTTAGGGTCGGTTAAAAATACTCATTTTCCAACAAACTTCCGCGTGCAAGGCACAACGGAACACCTTCGTGAATGAGTTAGCCGATCTCTCTAGTTACATTTTTCTACATGCGCCAGCATAATTTAAAAAAGGCAAACCCTCATAATCGAACACAAATCCCGCATAATTAGTTTTCCATATTTTTTTTTCAGTAAAATAATGAGATTTGCTGCGAGCGGTGAAAAAAATCGCACACGAAGGCAAAATCAACGGTCGGAAGGCTTAAGGTAAGATTCCGCAGAACCTGCTCAATTTAAAATTAAAGCCACGAAACGTGTTTTTCGCCTATTTTGTAAAAATTGCGGGATATGAAGCAATCTTCGGGGATAACCTGCCGCGGTATCTATCACACGCAGAGCCAATACGATTACGAATAAGTTGGGGAAATTGGGTGGCAACAGAGCCGACGTACTCTTGCCTACTTGTTTTCGATTATAAGTAATCTCTCAAATTTTGAAGAATTCACTATAACAAAAGCCTTGAATTAAAGAATGTTTGAATGGGGAAATTCTGCACAATTTTACCTATAGTGCCTATATATTGTAAATAAAAATGTATCTAAGTATATTCCTATTGCTTAGCTTGGATTTTTTAATTGGAGTCATTTTATGTTGTATAGCACCTTCTCCGTCGACTCCACTTTTTGTCGACTGTACGTGCATTTATTTATTATCCAAACTAAGTATCCGTACCAAATTTTAAAACTATCCGTTGACTAGGAGATAGAAATAAACATTTGCTAGTTAAAATAAAAAGCTTATAAGTAAACAAACATTCATACGTCAAGAATCTCCCTTCTTACAAAAATCAGAAAAATAACTGTCTACCATTAACAATCGCTTAATGAACAAAAACACACAATAGCATTAATAAATAAAATGCGCTGTGCATTTTAATCCCCCATTTAAATTCAATGACAAAAGCGGCAAGTGCAAGCTAATCATCGCAATATAATGCTTCGCCGATCTCGAGGGGTTGTTTTTTAAGGTGCAAACGAGACGACGACATTGTCTCTGTATGGAAAACGTTGGAAGGAAAGGGACGCAGGACTCGATTCATTCGAATTGACTTTAAATGATTGCCCCCGCTGCCCTTTTTTGTTCGTCGGTGATGGATTGCAAATCATTGCGTTTACGCCAGGTTCACAATGAGTATGGTGCATATGGTAAACTACTCTACTCGTAACGTAACCTATCATTAAAAGTTAATTAACTAAAAATTACAATAATAATAATAATTTATTTCCTCTAAAAAAATGACACACGTATACATAAAAGAGATGTCTAACTAACTGTATGCAAATAGTATAAGTTGAAGTAAATCTGAAATAACTTGATTTCAAGTTAAATTACTTATGTCAAAGGCACTATACTAACGATAATCGCTTTTTCACAAACGAAACCCCACCTCGGTCCTAGACCTACCTAGATAGACTTAGATTTTTTTATTTTGAGGTATATACATAGGTACATGTTTTGTAAGTCCGACTCGCAAATAGCCGTTCGTATTTTCCTGCAAATTTATTAAAACAACTTAACGTGACGTCGTATATCCATACACTTAACTTTTGTCTTCTCTCTAAAAATGACCAGGGTGAAGACCAAAAAGTTGCACACCTGTTAAAGTTACCATTAACTTTTTCCATTGTGACACAAAAATTAATAGTAATTATAAATACCTGCTGACGCAGCTTTATCAGGTGTGCAACTTTTTGGTCTTCACCCACCACTTTTTCATCAAAATATTACCCTTTTTAATACATACCTCAGACCTAAATGTTTTTATAATATCAAGCAGAGCATCCACCCAGCCAGTCAGCCAGGGGTGCCCCTCGGCATGACTAATTGCGCAACTAAACATCCGGGGGCGCGTAATCCGATATTGATGCGTCTGTAAAAACTATCCGATTAGCAACCCTAGCCAATGCAGGGTACAGGTGCAGAGCATTTTGTTATTTTTACTATTTAGACAAATAATCTTTACACTTAATTTCAAAAAGGATATCGGGAACCTTTTTTTTCTTTTGTCAATCAAACAAAAAAATATGGGCATATTATAGATTATAAGTTCCGTATGACACTATAAACGCTTTTACTATTCTTGGTTTGGATAGGTATTTAACCAAATGTAAACATACTTCAGCTGCCAGATTTGGTACATTCAAGGATTTAAAACATTTTACTTATCTTTAATTGTAATACAAACTAGATTACTGTATTTCAATACAGAAATGTAAATGTTTAGATAGTTTAATGGGGGGATTTCAATGTTTAAGATACCAATTGACGTTGTTTTGTTTACATTTAGTTAAATACATATCCAAACCAAGTATAAGTGACGTTACCTACTTTATAATTGGCAAGTTATAAGAGAAGTTGTTGGCAAATTCAATCCTAATGTATATAAAACGCATAGCCTTTATACGAGATAATGACTTACTTTAGATAAACGGGTCATTTTAGTCATAGTATTTAAAAAGTCTGATGACACGTAGCTACGTTGATTCTTTTATTAAATCTATTCTTAGTCCTTAGTGATATATAAATACGAAATTGTTTATGAATGTGTGTGCATGAATCTGGTTATTATGCTTCGACGCTTGAAGTACTCAACCGATCATCATGAAATGTAGTATAGAGGTAGTTTGAGTTGAGACCCAGAGAAGGATTCAGGGTAGTTTTTATACCGGAAATTTGTATGATTCCCGCGGACGGACAAAACCCAGTATTCTATAAAAAATAATAAATGTAATGAACCCAATTACTTCTTAATGGTGACCCTCATTGGTTTTTAATATTGGCCTGTCCATAGAACAAAATAAAAGACCAAAAATTGTGTGTCATCGGCACAGAATACTGTCTAATTTTGTATACAAACGCTGCAAGTGCATCGCGTCACGGCACGTCACGCTTCGTCACGCTGATGACGTGTGACGCTCTCGATTTTGTCACAATTGTGTCATAAAACACCAAACCAAGTGCAAACCTTAAAACTTACAAGTAGAGTCTAAATTCAAACTGCTACGTTTATGGACATAATCCACTTTTAAAAATCAAATCACTTGTGTCATACATCGTGAATAAAGCCATCCAACACGTGTTTTGTAACAATCGACGATTATTGCTATGAAATTGATGTAAAAAGTATTGATACGGATAATAGATTATTCATGGTTATGAAGATAAAATTACTCCAAATATGCGGGGTAATTGTTACATATAAATTAAAACTGTACCTAATAGTACCTATATATGTATACATTTGGCTAATAACCTTAATAATATCCTAAATACGATAGTGTAGTACCTACTAAAGGGTATGGGAAGGCTGAAGAATTTTCCGATGGGGTATTAATATTGTGTTGATTGTGCGGCGGTCTACCCTCATCCTTGCTCGTGGTCTGTTACACCCTTACTACTAGTTTTACTTAACATTCAATTCAAATTCCACAACACCATGTTTCACTTTGCGCACAGAAATGGACTCAGGACGAGGTTCACACAAAACAATCATTGGATTCCAAACATTCGATAATCTCAATCCATCCTCACGATTTAATTTTTTGTGTTTTTGAATTTCAAAATGAAGCAAGAAATATCTACACGATATAATCTACAAATTGTTATCAAAATGAAATCACAGCTTACTTCGATCAAAAATTAGTACAAAACATTTTTGATCGAAAACAGCTTACCTACACTTGCCTACAATACGAATGTTGCAAGTTAAATAAAATCTTATGACATTATAAAATTATGTGTCTAATGTGAAGTTTTTCTTTGTTTAAATGTGCGCGTCTGGATACTCACTCAATATATATTTAGAGTAGGTACCGTAGTTTAGTATATTCTCATTAAATGAAATGAGATAGTTTCTGTTTGAGAAATAAAGTTTTTTACAAAAATAAACAATATAGGTACCTATTACGGGTAGTGATGAGCGTAATTTCAAAGCTACAGCTAGCTTTTCCTGCCCGCAAACATATACATATCTATAGTATTTAATACGCGATCCTCTTGCGCATGAGTGAAACTAATTCAACCAGCGCCAAGAACCCAATTACTTTTTTTACGTAAAATCGAAAGCACCCTATTTATTTACCCTCGCAAATCCTCCCATCTCGGAGGCGCCACACATCTTCATAAAAATAAAGCGTATACGAACAAACGACTCTACTCAGTAGAATATACTATGGCCGGTTATACACAGCGACTTTTCGCAGCGACACAAACGCGCGTTCCTCGTATGCGCGACTGGGGGCTAATACTAAATTCAAAAATCGAAGTTCGTATCGTACTGTCCTTCTCACTCTCGTTTAATAATATTAGCGTCAGCGGGACGGGAAGATACGAAGTTATAGTTTTTTCACTTCGTTGTATACGGGCTGTATCGTGACCGATGATTGTATCGATTGAGTCGCTTTTATTAATTAATAAAAACGTATGTACAGTTGTATCAATACTAACGCTTTGTTGTATTACAAACGCGCTGTTCAATCGATTCATACACACGTTTGTATCGATGCAAACGTGAGCGTGTGTAGCGGCATATCGGTTCATTGAAAGGAACAGGCATTATTTGCGTCACAGCTGTACCGTATTTGTGTGCATTCGCATCGATACTGCATCGCGATTATCTTCCTAGTCGCTGTACTCTTGACAAAGTGATCGTGATCATCGGTTGAGAATCAGAGGCCGTATTGTTTAACATGCTGACGCTTGCTATCGCATTCATTATTTCTTTCTGTCTAACGGTGTTAGATAGTAACAGAAAGAGATGCTGAAAGCGATGACAAGAGCCCGCGCGTTACACAATAAGGCCTCAGTAGTGATACTTCATGATGACAGTCTTGTGAAAATAGTGCGTTGGTTTCCCTTTGTCTTCCACACTGCAGTGTTGGAGTTCGTAGCCGGCAATAGAGGGCACTACTGCTTACTTTCTCATTAGTTACCTTAGTCGCCTTTTACGACACCCACGGAAAGAGATGGGTCCATCCTTTAGTCTAAAACCCATCATCGCGATTAAATCACTGCAATCGGGTTTGTATCGTTGCACTATGTCGCACGTGTGTATATACCTACGATTGGCGACTGCATCGATAGGTACTGTATGTATACTCGTACCATAATAATATCTCGTTTGTATTGTATCGCTCCTAAAAGTCGTCGCGTCTAACGTACATAGTCTCGCCGCGAATCAAACATGAAAAGTCCCCTTTATTTTATTTACAAGCCCGATGGAGTTTAAAACGGGATTTATTTGCCAATATAGAACGTTTCGGGATGGATCGTTCGATTGCGTTGTATTTCACTAAAATTCCTCTATCGGGGCTTACTGGCGATTTCCATTTTACGCTCGGTGCGAGTCGTCGCGTCGTTTATACACAGTACCTACATTGCTAAGCTATTCAAAGAGAAAACGCTGCCAGCATCTTCGGAACCTTGCCTAAGAGGGCTACTTTAAATAATTTGTTTTAATTTTAATTTTATGTAGGTATGTAAAGTTAAGGATAGTTTATGTAAATATTTAGTTTCAATTTAATTATCTAACTAAGTCAGTTGTTTCGATGATAAAATATAATGTGTCATCTACCCTTTTTTGCTCTGTCCGCAGTACATTGGTATGTGTACACAGATGGCGAATTTTTTTGCTACATAGACCCAATAAAAGTTAATCAAGCTTGCAGTGGTTACTTAAATCAAAAAATATTTAAACAAATTTAAGTATTGATTGTATTGTATAACTCTTTATTGTAGGTAAGTACATAAAACATATGAAAATAACATATTAAGTAACTGTACATATTTTTATTTGCATCCATTTGTTAATTTGTTCTAAGGTAAGATTGTAAGTATAGTTTGTCTAGGGTACTGTAGGATACGACTGACTGCCTACCTGATGTGTGTTTGAAGGTATATAAATTCAAACATATGACAAAAAACAGAGTTTGGCCAGTCGGTCTAGAACTATTGACATATTGAAGTGTATTATTTAGTTGAAACTGAAAATAAAATAACATAAGAGTTGAAGTGTTTATTCTTTAAATAGGGCTTCAAAGTATTGTGGACCATCTGTCCACAACAGTACCTACCTCAAAAACGGACCCCTGTCCTGTACAGACGTAAAGACCCATTTCATTGAAACGCGTAGAGGTAAGTATATAACAAGCTGAAATTAATATTAAATAAATATTCAGGTATGCAAACCCTTGGGCAATAAAAAATCGAACTTGTAAATGAACGCAATCAAAATGATAACTAAAAAAGTGTTTCTATACAAATTGCGGGGGATTAAAATCTCTAAGGGTCCGGTTGTTCTAGAAACTTGAAATTTGGTATGAAGGTAACTTTTAGAGCACAAACAATATAAGGAAAGTCTTCAAATGTTAATTTATAAACGCTTTATTCATGATTTATTAAATGCTGAGTGGAGGCCCTCTTTGGTATCCTGTCCTGTCACCATGTGCCTTAGCTTTAGTGCTAGTTTTAGTCTCATTTCTGTAAGGTGGTGGTACTTATGGAGCCAAAATAAATCTCTCTCTCTCTTTTCTTTCTGTCTTTCTATAGTGTCTGCCTGTGATATCAACCAATCTAAAATAACTCCACACTGTGTACGTTTTGCTTCCGAGTAGGTAGAGCTTTACTAACACTGGATATTCATAGATACCTACAAATTTGTACGGAACCCTTGGTGCGCAAGTCCGACTCACACTTGGCATAAACGATTTGTTCTCACAAGATATCATGTTCATGCGACAAAATCTTTCACTTTTAATAGATATTTATTGTCCGTATATGTTGTTGATCTAGTTGTGGCTACACAGTTATTGTTAGGTTAGGTTATGCATTATCTTGCGTTTATTTTATTATAAACATCATAAAATCTCTGTTTCATTTACATAACAATAATCATATGTCGTACTTGATGTATATAATCCTCTGGCAATCTCATAATCCAAGCGCGTGTAGCACGTGAACCAGCTTATTAGGCTTATGATAGTCACCATAAAAAATCTACGGCATTTAAGACTCATTCGGGCAGCACTAATGTCCTGTTGATATCCATTTGCCAAAAAATTACCAATAGCGAAATTGGATTATGAAAAGGTTCCACCCTGGTACATACGTGGCAATTCAGTTTCCTCGATTGAAATTTCAGTTTTGGCCAAAAAACAGCCGTACCTTTCGGCCGCGCCGAAACTTCGTACTTTCGGGTGGCGTTGGGCTAACGTCGGGTACACTCGGCACGGCTAGCAATAGTACAGAAACGTTTTGATTTGTCACACACTAATTATCATAGTATGATTGGCATGACAGGTAATTTAATATATTTGTATTTATGTTACATCGTCATAAGAACATTTAGGTAATATACCTAGGGTAGAACATCATAAGTTATTTAAATTTACAAACTTTTTCTGTTTTTTTTTATTTTAGCTTCAAGAACTTGAGGATTTTATAAGAAATACAACAACAATGAAGTAAATTCACTGTTACTTACCACTTTTACTATGTTTTGACTCCTAAAACGATTTTTGAAACGTTGTTTACTTCACAACGGTCACAATATAACAAAAAGGACTTTATCACCATATAGATAATTAAACGAAGATTGTGTTTAGTGCAAAATCGAATAATTCAATAAAAAATTTAACTTTTTAGGGTAGTTAAATTTAAACTCAGTGTCACTAGGACAATGTTAAAATTTCAATTCGATAAAAAAAGTGAAACTTGGAACCCTGTAATTATAATTATTAAGCCAGCGATTCATATATCTGGAATGAACGACCCACTGACATTTTATTCAACGTTTTAATCACGTTTCGGTTCGGTTTCGGTTTCGGCCGAAACTATAACCAGAACCGAACCTTCCTTCGGTTTCGGTTTCGGCAAAAAAAAGTGACACCATTATTGATGAAAATTTCAAGTGAAAAATATTGCAATGGTGTTCTTTTAGACTTACGTAACCACTGAACTAAATGTTCAACATTTTGTGACATGGCAGTTTTTATGTACTTATATCTCAATCTTTTTAGAATACAATAGAATATGATAAAATTTATTTCACACAATTTTAGGTACAAACAAAGTAGGTTTCTCTTAAATCTACCCTGCAAGGCATGTCAAATTAACAGTAAGAAAAGCGTAACCTGAGTGTCATTACATTACATTATTATGTTTTGTTTACTTACATTTGAGCTTCTCTAGCGGCTCGTGATGGAGCGGCGGCGGGTGCGCATGCAGCGGCGTATGCTGCGGTTCATGATGGAGCGGCGCCATGAGGCTCGATATGGCGGAGCCGACGGACGCCGCCACGGACTCGTGGAGGTGCCCCCCGTGCAGCTCCAGCTCGGAGAGGCACAGGCCTTCGCCCAGCGGCTCCATGCCGGCCGCTAGAGCCTCCTTGTACACGCGGAGGTGAATGGTGAGGCCGGGGGTCGCGACGGGGGGAACGTTAAGCGTGGCGCATACTGGAACAAGAAGCGCTGTTACGTGTCTATGTATGCTGCGTTACCACCAAAAATGTGCGAGGATCTGTTGGGACGGGTGTGTTTTTGATGAACTAATAGAAACACTTCATTTACATATTCTGTGGAGCACATCTCCGGTGGAAACAGCTGGCGAGGTAAATGAAGCGTTTCTATTGTTTCATGAAATAAGTACACATTCCTCGCGCAACACGTCCTCGCACATCTCTGGCGGAAAAAACGGAGTCTTCGGGAAGCAGGGATGAAAAACCCTAAATAACTTTTTTAAGTTATTATTATTCATGACTAGCTTTTTTCCACACAAACTTTGTCCTGGTAATAATGAACACAAAAAAAAAGTATCCAATTTGGTGCCGTCTCGCGTTCGTTCGGAAGTTATGCGCTTACTTACATTTCGGTGATTGATTTTTATTTATATAGAAGATAGATAGATCATATATTGTCATTATAACTATGTGCGATATCAAAACGCTCGAATATTCACCCTCTAATATAAAAAAAAACTATTTTAGCTCTGAAACCAGATTAACTTTCAAGAAACTGCAAAATTATATTTTTATGTAGTTCTCTGAAGTAATTTTATAAATACCTAGTCAATTAAGTTATTAAATAGGTAGCTTAATGATTCAAAACAACTATCAACCAAGTTAAGTACCCTGAAATTGACAGTGTGCACCACAATGAACATGATTCAAGGCTATCTTTTTATATTCATTTTAATGTAGAATTTTTGCAGTAGGTACTTATAAAGTAAGCAACGACGAGGTTTGAATCACGAACTTATTCCGGTTCTCTTACCATCAGGAGACCCACTTGCTCGTTTGCCATCCAGTCGAATAAAAAAAAATTGTGCAGCGTTAAGTTTTATTTATTATCTACCATCAAGCCACTACTGGCTTTAAAGTTTAGCTTTAAAAAACAAGAGAAAGTCCCCAATATGACACGGTTTACGCTCATCAAGTAAACTATCGGGTTGATTTAAAGCGGTACACAGCGCAGATATATGGCGTCATAAACAAAAGGTCTCGTGGATGTATAACTTTCATATTTCATACGTCAGACCGTATAAAATTCACTCGTATAATGGCGTAGATAGAACAGAAGGCTGTTAAGTGATTTACGGCGTTAACGGCCTTTTTTACGTATCTGCAGTGGATATTCAATATTCAGCAAAAAGAGCGCGCCGTACTACGTGGTGACTGACCTATTGAATGGATATTAAAAGTGGCTCTTTTCAACGGTTCGGATTGCGTCCTTTATGTTTCCTTTTCGTATAGGTAATTTAACCAGAAGAACTTGAACTAGTAACTCATTGATTGATCAAGCTTGGCGTTACTTGGCGAAGAATATAAATACAACATTAAAAAAATGAGAAAAGCCATGCAGTTGAATTAAAAAATTGGTCCTTTTTTTGGTGTTAGTGACCGTTACGTATAAGTTACGCAAACCACTATTTATTTGGTTTTAAAATAATATTCAACTATCGAAACTGGTGAACGTTTCATTTATTCATTCATGCATTTTGCTTTTACAACTCTTAACCTCTACACAGATACAAACTTGAACGCGTGCGTAAGAATGAGTAACTTCATACAAATCTACCAATATTTGTACAAAATTTTGTACTTCTGACTTAGTTATCTAAAATTGTAGTAAACAAATAAACGCAATGCATTGCTTCATATTGCGTAAGATAGTTACGCTAGAATTTATCCCGTATAGAGCTTGTCTACCTGACCTGAGTCAACCTGCTAAGTAATAAAGCAAGAGTTAATTAAAATCAGTAGTTAAGCTTCTAATGGCTTTCATAACTTACTAATAGAATACTGCTTCAGAGTTGCAACTTGCAAGTAACAGCCTTTATGAATTATGACATAATGTTGTCATGAATCAGTGTGATTGTTTTATATAATTATACGTAAATTATCTATTTTTACTGCTATAAGTCATGTCATTATAGTTACATTTTATTCTAGAAGAGCGGGATCTCCTGTCACATGCCTAGGTAGGAGATCTCTAACCTTCTTGCATGTTTGCTCTGGCTATTTGAATAAATACATTTTCACTCATTTCATCAGGTTCAGTTACTTACTAATTGAAACCAATGAAGGAAGGATACAAAATAAAAGTGTTGGTTTACAAATAATACATACACAGTGATAAACTGTTTATTTATTTTCATGTGTTTGAATTTGAAAATGGTAAGAATCGTGATGGCCATAAAAGTTTTATAGGTATTTGCTGGAGTAAAAACAAACGCACGTATAACGTGACAGAACATTAAAAAGTGCTGAAATTAAACTAGATATGAACCTTCTAAAATTTTTTAGGCGCCGCTGTCATCGTTCATCCACCATTTCCACCTCTAATATTTCGTTCTCTAGAATTTTTTGACCATAAAGGGCCACGTACGAGTATATTTAAAATTCTACTACAAAACCTATCAACTAGGTACACAGTTGCTTCACATAGAGCGACAAAAGATTAGGTGTAAAACGGCTTATAGGGATGGATATATTATTTCCTATTAATAACTTATATTTAGTTAATAGAAAAAATCCTATTGTAACGAATGAAGCAGAGTGAGCCGCAGACCTAGACAGTTTTTTTTTTAATTACAGTAAAAAGCAAATAATGGACGAAGTAGCCGTCACGTCGTATACGTCGTATAAAAAACGAATACTACGATTTTGCATGTAGCTGTTTCTAACCACGCGAAATGTTAATGGAAGCTCTACCAAACGATGAATATAGCCGAACTCATTCCATAGTTACAAATCTCTTCAAAAAGATACAACCACAACCCAACAGCCATGCTCTCAAACATCCAATAATCGAAACTTCTTTGAAGGTCAAAGACCTTCCTTAAAACAAGGAAGTATCGCATTCAAACTCGAAACTCACTACGCAAATACGATTCCTATTGTCTCCGAGTTGAATTGAAAACGCTCTGGCTCCAGAAGCACTAATCTTGACTCGTCGGTGAGTAATTGAGCAAAGCCAAAGGCAGCAATCGAGCTCGCTGAGCCTCTCTTATCCCTTTAAACCAACGCAAAGCCTTTTTTAAGCCAAAGATTTAAGTTGGCGAAAGTGGCTCGCTCTATTAAAACGCGAACTCGTTCGAATTTTACTCTGCATTCATTCGGATCCAGTGGCAAGTGATAAAAAATCTTCAATAACACTCTTTTTATTCAATCGAGTGGCGTTCTGATACGCGGATAACGGATAACCCTTTAGTCAGCCCAGATTTTTAACTCGAATGCTCCAAAAATCGCTTTCGTTAGTGCTTTTAAATTTTCTGAAGACATTTACCCAAAAATATGGTAAAAAAATACATTTAGTCGTATTTAATTAAATAGTAATACGGGGCCAACAACTGTTGATTTTTTGAGTGTGTTTTATGACATTTAATGAGGATGTTTCACTAACCATTTTTTTGGCGTGGTCAAAATTAGGATCTTTATTTTTATTTTTAGAGTCACATTGGCATGCTATATTGGGTTCTTCGAGCCCTTCTTCTCAACTTTAAACATACTGAATGAAAAAACTTCCGAGTATGATAAGTATGACAAACTAGCAATAATAACCAAAAAAATAAATAACAATAACTATGACTTAGCTCTGACTCTATCTTAGAAATGTATAATGTAATATCACCATAAATAGAGACCAATGGAGAAGAATCTCGAAGGCAGTGATCACAATGATGGTAACAATGGGGAATGTCTAAAAATTTAGAAACGCTTATAACTTTTTATATCAATAGGAATAACCTTTCTAATTAACTGAAAAAAATATGAGATTTTTAAGTAGCATCAATTAATTTAAAAAAATGAAAGAGTTTTCTTTACCGCCAAATTACGACAGTCCGGTCGGTTACGGGTTGTTACATAGTCCAGAATAAAAAACATTAAAAAAGAATTTATGTGTCTTTGACTCGGTCGTTTTGATAAGTGACACTCTTTACCGGGCCGAATAATACTGACTTGGAAATACCGACCCTGTTTTTCATGTACACGCCCATAGAAACTGACATGAGCTTAGTAGTAGTAGTAGTAGTATGGATATAGGTAAGTACATTTCCAACTGCAGAGCACAGGATTCCTCTCATTCTGAGAGGGCTTGGGCCATAGTTCTCACGTGGATCCAGTGCGGATTGCAAACTTCACACACACCGTTAAATTTTCTCGCAAGTTGATATCTGTACAAATACGTTCTTAGTACCAAAAACTCACACTATTTACAAGATCTATTAAACTTTACTTATACTTGTAAACATTAGTCTTCACATTAACCATACTTAATATCATTACAACTTTTCACAAAATCGTGTTACACGCATTACAAGTGGCATTACATGTGATGATTTAAACAAGGTATCTATTCTAAGAACAATAGAAAACCTTTTTTATTTTATTTTTTGTTAATCTTATGCGGAAGAACTTCACAACGGTATATTTTGCGGTCTTGTCTTATCTTACATTAGTGATCAGTGTTATAACATAACTGATAAATATATTAAAAGAACTGTAACGGTAGAAGTACAGTAAAAACACCGATTTTACCGATTATTATAAAATAAATATTTACTTAAACCTTTAATGTTAGGACTAAGGACACCTATGAAATAACACTAGCACACAAAACATATAACAGGCATATAAAGCAATGCATTAAAACCTACGTATACAAAATAAACAAAAAAAAGTATAAAAGCCTATAAAAAGGGTACCTATCTGTCACCAAATACTTATTATCCTATTTTGATAAACACAAAAACTACCTATCTATTCTTCTGGGTCTCCTGGTCCTCACTAGAGGACATAAAAAAATGAACTTTACTCGATTGATGTTCAGTTCAGTTATAAAACAGAAATTTTACGTATTATTATTTTTTGTATTTATACTACCTACCTAACTAAAAAATCTGAAACTTCAAACTCAGACCGCTCGTACCATCAGCCAAATATGTGGTCTCCACCCCAAAGTTGATAATCGTTTGCTCGTCATAAAACAATAATGCCAATAGAGGTGTCTGTCAACTTGAAAGAGACTTTAGCGACATATTCATTTGATAGGAACTTGTTTAAAAAATTATAGACCTGACTTATTTGACTGATGGTACGCACTTCCATTTAACTTTCTAATCCATATTCACATAAGGATATAGTTATATATCGACTGATTTAAAAATAGTGCCCTTGTAGGTACTTCAACATTGACATCATCCGCGTCTGGTATCAGATAGGCTATCGCGTTGTCAATGATCTGATAGTGTTCGATATAGAAGGAAACGGTTACAGGCGATCTTAAGAGCATTATTTTTATTTCTAAATATAGTAGCTGCAATTGAGAGAATACAGTGGCATATTTAACGGACTACAGAGTATCCAAAAAAAATTTTTTTTATTGAAACTTTATTTGTTGGCAAAATTTGTAAAACACTTGATTATAGTTTTTATTCAAGAGCGCATAATGATATTATTCGTTTTTAAACGAAAAATACAGGTGCGATGAACTGGATTCGAACCCATGTCTCCTGGCTATACCAACCAAGTGTGCTAAGCAACTACACCACTGGTCTCCCGATCAACCCAACTATCATAAGTGACGACTACCACGTTCCCGATTTTATTGGTAATTCATAAAAAAATCTACTATTATTATTATTATTTTTTTTCAAAAACAATCTTAGCGCAAATTATGTTTAAATCCAAAGTTAAAATGAATGTGTATCGACCCCATATTCATGTGCGAAATTACATTAAAAATTTACCACGAGCTTTACTGTGATGGACATTGTGAGAAAATCTGCACACACCTGCGAAGAAATTTAATTGTGTGTCTGAAATTCCCAATCCGCCTGGGCCCGCGTGGGAACTACGGCCCAAGCCCTCTCGTTCTAAGAGGAGGCCTGTGCCCAGCGGTGGTACGTATATAGGCTGGGATTATGATAGTGAATATCTACTGCTAGGTATTTATTTTTAACACCCGACGTAAAAAGAGGACTGTTATATATTTAACCTGCATACCTGTTTTTCTGTGACATCGTAACTCCTATTTTAATATACCGAAGTATATGAACAAAGTCCAAGAAGACATTGCTTCTCGCCAAAACTGGATAGGTGGGTACCATCAGCCATATAAGTGGTCTATCAATTTTTAAACAAGTTCCTATCAAATGAATATGTCGCTAAAGTCGAACTTTCAAGTTGACAGACACGTCTATTGGCATTATTGTTTTATGGCATGCATAAGATTATCAACTTTAGGGTAATAGACCACATATTTGGCTGATGGTACAGTCACGAGCACCAATATCTGACAAGGGTCTATATCGACTGGTCGAAAATTGTTAAAATTCAATTCAAAAAATTTAAAAACATTTATTTGTAAAAATACAGTGAAATGATCTGAAAATAAGTACTTAAAGTAATAAATGTGGTATTCAGCATGCAAGCAAGAGTACAAATATTTAGTTCTAAAGTCACTAAAATTTATGTTGTAATTTTCGTCAATATTATTTTATCTACCTACATTTTATTTATTTATAAAATAGTCATAATAATAATGTTTGACATAACTCTTTTTTTCTGAAACCATTTATTTCTCAGAATTGCTATAAAACAAACCTAACCTAACGTATAAAGTTCTATAGGGTAACCAGTTAAAAATTTATGAAAAATGTATGGTTTCAGCGGGGGAAAAAATGATGACTAACAATAATTATGACAAATAATTATGACTTATAAATTTATGGCAATCGAAAGGATCCCACAAAACAAAGAGTATATAAATATCTGATACGACTATTTCTATGGCCGGTAGAATGCGTCAGATATTTTTGCACGCTCCGCTGTGGCAGATATGAATGCAGGTGACTGTACCTACTCGAATGTGGTCGTGCAGTAATAGGTAAGGTAATTGATATTATTTTAAAAACATGGACCTACACAAAGGCAAAGTATTTGACTATTTATTGAAAAGAGCGGAGGCAGTAGCTATTTCTTATCTGGAGGCTTGCGATCCTATTTAACATCTCTTTTTACTCGCATGCTATACCGTGTGATAGAAAGAGATGGTGATATAATAGTTACTGAGCCCGGAATTTTCACGGCATTTTTGATCTATCATAGGTCTTACTTATCGACTCTACCTAAATGATATCGATAATGATAGGTATTATCGTAAATAATAATCGCAATATCTTTTATACTCGTAAGGACACTAATAGAATACTTAATAGCACTACTACAGACTTTGAATTGAATTATTAAATTAGAAATTGTTAACTATTCATTGTTTTCATTGCATAATCCATATTTACCATGTCTTTTTCACATTTTCGACTGCTCAAAAGTTATTTGGGAGATCGCTCTTTAACGATAAAACCGTCTATATTGTTGACCTCTATTTTAAATCATTTTGGACATGTTGTGTATCGATATTGAATGTCGGAAGTTGATCAGTGAGAAGTGACTATGACAGATCAAAAATGCCACGAAAAATCCAGGCTCTGGTGTGACGATTGTGATTCCGAGCGTTTTGGACAATTAGGCTTCAGGTTCATAATTTGTTTTCGACAATCGTCATCATATAAAATATGCGCAGTATGAATATTAAGTACAGTCACCAGCACCAATATCTGACTCAACAAGCGTGGATAAATATCTGATATACGACTCTATTTATAGGGCCGGAACGTGTCAGATATTTTTGCACGCCCCGCTGTGGCAGATATTAATGCTGGGGACTGTACCTAAGTATTCCATAATTTGCTAAAACAAATTGTGACAGAACTCACTAGTTGTGAATCTGGTGTCGCCAAAATGGACCTTCTGAATCAATTTTCTACATCAACATTTTATTAATTTAATGGGAAAATGTATAATATAGGTACAGAGCATTGTATCTAATTTCTAATATTCGTTATTTAGGTACACGAGGTTTTTAATGCTCGCTTTACCATGTCTAACTATAACAAGGTCAAGACCTACTATTTTAGCTACTGCAAAACGACGCCATATACTCAGCGGCACAAAATTTGGCCCACTCTACATACACTTTTACCTATTACTGCATATACATTTGAGGACCAGATTTATTGCCGCTCAGTATACTAAAATACCTACCTGGCTTGATTCCTATACCTATATAAAAAATAACAAGAAATTCATTATGTATATCTGAGACAGTGCCGATGGTTTAATGGTCATCCACGTTAATTTAATTTAATATAGTTTGAAAAGTTAAAACAATCGTTACCTATAATTTTACTAAGAGTCTAAATAAATGCTTAACCTACTCAATTTTGTAAAACTATGTCTGGAAACTTTTGATTTAAGATAAAATTATTTTATACCTAATTATCTGGTAGCTATCTAGGAAGGTACTATGGGGATTGTAGTTCTGCTACAGCTTAGGTACGTGGAATCTACGCGCGTGGCTTTAAACTTCATTAAATAAAAAGGACATTTCTTCAGTATCTTATTTTATTCCTGTTATAGTAATACTTTACAAAGAAGATCCAGCCCATCTGGCTGTCGGGAGGCACGTATACCGCTGACAATCGTCTTTTAAAATCCAATTCTAGAATCACACAATATAAAATACTATCATTATACGTAATAAAGTCAATCTAACCTGCCAGGTGGTTAGTTTTACCACCTGCCAGCGGTATACAGCCTAGTCCCTACAGTACCTTTAAAAAAAATCCGGACAGCTATTTATATTTTATTTCAATAATTAGTAAACTAAATATGTTTCGATAAAAATCGGCAATAATATTATTTATTAAAACTTTTCTTCTTTAGGTTTTAAAACTGTTTTAAACAGGTAGGTAGGTACTAACCTTCACTTGTATTATAAAATATTTGTTATTTTGGGTAGAAATAGAGCTCTACCGTCGGACCGAAGTTGATGAAAAATCTGACTGAAAATGACTGTGTACCTATATTGTGACGTGCTATTTTTATTTAATTCAAAAAGGGATTGTGAATCTATAAAATATTATTCATACGAGTAGGTACCTATGTATGCTGTCGAGTTCTAAATACCTACCTAGTTGTTATATGAGCACTTTTTTCATTTAAGCTGATAATGACTTAGGTACGCATAGAGACTCTATCATTCCTATTTCCAAAATAACAGCGGTTGCTCTCTCTTATAAGGACATTGACCCTGTAGAATACATCGTCATGTATTATCAGAATTACTTGGTTACATCGGAGTCGTAAACAATTCAAACTTCGTCCAAGGAATTCCAATTTTCAGTAACGCCGTGTGACGTTGTTTATGCAACGCCCACTAAATTAAGATGGTACTCACAATTAACGCGATGCGGGGCTAGCCGAGCCGCGGCCGTCACAGCGAACGAGCACGAAATCCGATGATATCCGTCATAATCTGGTACAAGCCGCGAGATTACTTCGCCGGTCACCACTAGCGTAAACACCAGAAACCGAAACCGAATTCGAAACCGATAAATCAAAGCGCACGATCGCGACGTTTATCCGCTAAATCCTGTCGGGATCGCGTAAAAAATACTAGTATTAAAAACAGTCTTAAGTGGGCTTTAGCGGCGGTGCGGGCCGGGCTCTAATCTCGGCCACTTCCCGGCACAATTTGAACCTAACTCCACCACTCTATACATCATCCGCCGCCGCCCACCGCGCGCGCACGCACACATACGGTGCTCTCGCTCACTCGCGCTGCATGGGCCCACTTCTCTCTCGCTCGCGCCGAAATCTCTCTTGCGGGGCGCGCGGGCGCGGGGCGCGGACAGTCAGCTGGCCGCGACCGAACTCGCGAAAATCGACTTTTTGTCGTGACGCTCCGTGACGTCACTGTTTACTCGGCCTGCGGACACCCGTCACGCAACGTCATTGCGATTCATGGCTTGTTGGCGATTTATTGTAGTTCGTAGTTTTGTACGAGTACGGCTTATTGCGCGCAAAAACCTAAATTGAGTCGTTCGGTAAGTTCAGTCAGAAAAATGTCTTTGGCTCACTGAAACTGAAAACCATCTTCGGAAGTAGTCTTGTTACAGTAAAGTCTTCTTAGCATTTTTATTTCCCTAGCTCATTTAACTGTGCAATATGTTTTCCTTATGGCGTACAGAATAATTGCAGTTTAAATCGCGGACCGGCTGCACCGTCCTCCGCCATAAATAAGGCAGCCACGCAAACAGATCGCGCGCATTAACCGCGTCGGCGTACATAAAGAGACCGATATAAATATAAAGTTCCCACTCGCTACCGCGCGAACTTAGCTAAACAACGCCATAATTGCCTTCATTACTTAAATTACTGAAATTATTTATTCAAAAAGCTGGCAACATTTTGGCAAGTTACGCCCCGCCCCCGTCGGCTTTTGAGCCAATCACGGGGCTTGATGGAGTGGGGGGCGGGGCGCTAAACAATATGGCGGCGAAGCGTCGTCGCAACCTTCGCCGCGTCTCCGTTACTTGCCGACGCTTCTCTGATCGGTTTGTTCAACGTGTGTCATGTTTGAGGTGTTTCAGTTTCAATAATTCAATGCGGTAATTATTGATAAGCGGGTAAAAGAGTTATTGGTGGGTGCTACGCGGCGGGCGCTACGGGCCTCTACGAGCTACGAGCGCGCTACGGCCGCCGGCGGGCAGCGGCCGCCGCCGACGGCACCGTGCGATCACGAATGTGAATGTTGTGTTAGTTGTAGACGGACCTTAAGGTAGATGTACCGTTTCAATAAGACATTAATGTGTATCTTTTAATGACCTGGTATCTATTAACTTTTATTAATTTACCTACTTTATTTGATAGGTAGATACATTTAAAGATACCTAATTAACTATCTTACCTATCTGGTAAAATCAAATAAGTTGATATTGTTAAACAAATTTCTATCAACTTTACTTGTTGTGTATCTTACTGATAAATATACCTAATAACATCGGTAATAATTAATTGTTAGAATTTTAATAATTTCTGAATTAGGAATTACCTATTGTTAAGTACCTATTTAGAACAATGCGATTAATACGATTTATCATCTCAACAAGTAGGTACTTTTATATTTAATAACAAATTTATAATTTATTTTAATTTTAGGAATAATTTTAACTTAGTTTAAAATACGTAATACTTTATTTATACCATATTAAAAAAAATAAAGGTATCTACTGTTTCGCACACATTTGGTCAAACTTATTTACGTAATAGTTATATATTCTCAATGTATTTCTAGATATATTTTTAGTACACAAGGGCGTGGTAACATATTTAGAGTGGATCGAATAGATACATATTTTTATACTTGACTGTAGGTACCTAAACATTTGCCTTATATCACTTGTCAATTAAATGAAAAATTATAATGTCAGTTTGCAGTTTGCTAACTGTTTTCAAATTATACCTACAGATATTAAAAAGTTAGATCTGCAAAAGTAGGTAAATAAGTGAGTATGCACCTACGGCGTAAATACAAATGTCCTTTAAAAATTTACAATAACCTTCTGACTTTAAATATTGTACCTGCCTAAATACACCTACCTAATATTGAACCTACTGTAATAGCACCTAGTGTAAGTAGACATGCCTATTGTGTATAAACCTAAGGTAACAATTCACATACAAAGAAAGAAAGAAAAAATATTTATTGCCACAAAAACACTTAATTTAGGTGTAAGTCATATTTAGCATAAGGAAGCAGGTAAGAGATAAAACAATTGAGTAAGTTTTACTACTAAATTACATTAACACAAGACAAGAATTCATTAAATTGATAACATTAACCGACTATCTAGTCAAAAATATCTGACAATTGGTAGGTAGGCAAAAGTTTATTCTATCGAAATGATTAGAAAACCCAATCTGTTTTCAATTGTATTAATAGAACACTTAATTTAAGAAAATAATAAATAAAATCGCTTATTCCAGATCACAAAGAATCCATAGTTTTAATAATAAACTGTTATTTTATTAATTATATAATATAATGTTTTCATTTATTCGGTTTTTATTTTTATACATCCAACAACGAACATGATTTATTTTATGAAAGTGAAATAGAAAAAAATACTTGCATAGGTACTCACTCGTATTAGGTTTACCACACACACCTTTCAAGTTAACTTAAACTTTAAAGTTACAATAATGAGTTGTTTATTTATCCATCCAGAATTAAGGTTAAGTAGTACTTGTGTACCTTGGTAGGTATGCGAACTGCTTTAGGTACAGTCAGCAGCAGAAGTAGATGAGCGATGTAGGTAATAAGAGAGTTTAGATCACTTCTGCTGATGACTATGGTCTGTCCCAGAATTCGAGATACTAAAATGACAGTCTGAAATGTCAAACGTAAAAATAATGTGGCCAGCATAAAAGAACAGTGCTGCTCCGTGATTTCGGTTTCTTAAATAACCGATAAAATGTTTATTTTACGATAGCAAAAATAACATTAATGCATTCATATTTACTTTCCAGATTTACACTTTATCATACGATAAGTATTCAATCGGAAGACAAGGTCGCTAATGCATTTCAAACATCTTGTGTCCATAATATAATCATTAATTTAATAACTCGCCTTAAATACGAGTATCAAGGTATTCTTGACAATGGACTTGAATTTAGTATGCGTTTGCTCGATAATATGTTTTGGAATTTTGTTATAAAAACGTAGGTACGGAATTTTCTGGAAACGACTCTGATTTTAAATAGAATGTAAGATAGAACTTAGGATGTAAATAGGATGTAAGATAGAGCTTTCCGGTATTTCCGAAATAGAGTTCCTATTTCGTTTCCGTCCTTCTGACATAGATTAATTTAATCGTAAGTTGAGAGGGACGTTACGGTACGAATTTGATTTAAATTCCGGAAGTAGGCCCTCAATATCAAACAACTGTAATTGTTCATGTTTTCGTATTCAAGTGTTATTGCAACCGATTTTCGTTACTTTACTCGTATGCATCGGAAGTGATCAGTGGTTTTCTCGTGTTTTTTTTTAAATTTAAGATATTCAATCAATAGAATAATAATCAAATATTCAGTTATCATATGTATTTACGTTTTAATGAAAAATCTTACGTAGAATGCAAATTGAAACTTAAACATCACCACTCTATAAAAAGTCGAAATATCTTGAAACGGTCGCATTTTCATTAGACCTATTTACCTTTTCTAGAATGTCCTAAGTGCCCTACATTTTAGTAAATCACGGATCCGTTCTATCTTAATATTTTACGACATAACATACATAGGTACTACAAAATCTTTCGGTAATAACCGG